>NC_050512.1:21898976-21946449 GCF_002922805.2 Oryzias melastigma
GTGAATAAACAAATATTTCGCGCTTCGAGCATCACAGAGAGTTGAAAGTCTTGATGTCTTTTGAAAGGATGTATTACAGGAAGTCAAGGGGAACTTTTTCAGTCATCAGAAATGTTGTCCGCCCTTCATTCAATCCTCCAAAGTGTCTGCGTCAGGGTAAAAGCTGAATTTCAGCAGATCTGGCACTAAACTCTTCAACATCTGTGATATTTCATTCATCATATCCTTCAATAGTACATGTGTTGTAAAGCAATACCTGTCAAAAACATAACACAAAAACATTTGATTAACTGTGGATGCTATTTAGAGAATGATATTAGATTGGAGGATCATTTATGGCATCAGATTTATGGCAGAAATTATGAGGGCATACTAGGCTCTTGCCCCAACTGTCCTTGTCCTCATAAAATCGTGTAATCGGTGTTATCTTTTCTCTGATGCGGCATACAGTAATGACAATGTTCTACCAAAGTTTGGTTCATCATGGAGGGGTGCTGGAGGAGGCTGACGCTGTTTTGGAGTGGAAATGGCTTCACCATAACTTCCAAACTCATGATGTTAACGCTTGTAATGGTAGCCAATGGGCTATAAGCTCCACCCCCATGTAAAATTATTACTTATTTCTGAAAACTCAACATTAAAGCTATGGACTTAAAGCAAAGAGTAAGAGAAACAAATAATTACATAAGTTAAAAGTGCAAAACAGCAGCTAATAGAGATAAACACTATTTTTATTTGGTCACAGGTTTAGGTTTTTTGTCAATGCACGTTATAAATTTACAATTTTTTTGCAATTTTTCAATATTTTCTTTAATTTTAAAGTATATTTTTTATAAATAACTATTTTCATTTTTCAAGTTATTAGTTTTTCCTTCAAGCTTACAATGTGTACTTTGAAAGTTTAAAACCGTTTTCAACATTTTAATTTTTTTTTCAAATTTAATATATTTTCCTCAAAATTTTTTTCGAATTAGAAATTTTATTTTTCAAATTAACAATTTAATTTTTCACATTTTCAATATTTCATTGAAGTTTGCAAAAGTACTTCTGAGTTGAAAGTTTTACATAAAAAAAAACTCTCAATTACAAAATTTTCTTTCGTTTAAAATATATTTTTTTCAAAATTTACAATTTTTTTGTTTAAAATATTTCCTTCAAGCTTAGAATATGTCTGTTTGATATTAAAACAGCTTTCAAATTTTGTATTTCTTTATTTATTTTTATTTCACTTTAGGCTGATAGTTTTAAAGCAGACTTGTAAGCGTGTAAACACATCTCAATGCTGGGTCCAAACATACAACTCCTGCCCTTAAGCTAACAGTAAAAATAAAGACTTCTTAAAAGAGCAAGCTGATATGGCCTATACCATGATATTTTAAGGCTCTCAGAGTAAAATATATCCATATATAAGTTTGAAATTACCTTTGACACCCTGAAGAATACATTTTTTGAGTTATTTTCGTAAGCTAATTTTCTCCTTTTACTCCTTCTTGGAAGGGGCTGTTCCCCCACGTTCACACGTATGAATGTCAGGACCCAGTTGTTTTTGTGGATGGGAGGGGCTGGTGCTCAAAAATGAGCAAAAAAGAGAAACAGATAAAGACGACAGTGTTGGAAATCAATAAAAAAAACAATATAAAAAGCAGGATTATAGTAAAAAAACGACCTAATTATTGTTTTTTTTTGGCTATCAAAGAAATATCCAGACCCACATGAGCTTCATCACTACTTGTCTTTTCTCCCTCTTTGTTCATCCAGAGTGGCTCCAATGAGAAACGTGAAGTCCGTCACTTCCAATTCACAGCCTGGCCTGATCACGGGGTGCCCGAACACCCCACCCCATTCCTGGCCTTCCTTCGCCGGGTCAAAGCTTGCAACCCTCCAGACGCAGGACCGATGGTTGTCCACTGCAGGTTAGTCAGTACTTCTGCTCAACACATTCCTTTCCCATCACTGATTGAACCAAAAAACTCCTAATATCAATCCAGAGGAGCCAAAAAGAATCAAATTTGATCCTCAAAATTCTTATGTGTAATTTGGGTTTTTTCTTGGCAGTATTCGGGAAAAAGTGTGGGAAGATCAACAGTCAGTCCCAGGCCATAGGTTTAAGATCATTCTTAACAAAAACAGGACTGATCTGCCACGGCTCAAACCTCAAACCACCCTCACTGCCTTTCACACCCGCATACTTTTGCTAACAACATCCATCATTTTTAAGATTTTCCCAAGATTAGCTTTCACGGTTGACACTTTATTGTTAGAGTTAGGAAGAGTTGGGTCTATGAATGTGTGTTTAAATGAAAATACCATCTGTGCAGCAGGAAGAAAGACTCAGAAACCTGTATTTACCATCTTAATATGATGCTGAGCTCCAGGACTGAAGCTAGTTTGCTCGTAGAAGTGAGAAAAATAGAGCTGGAGCTCTCTGGAGAAAGAATTAGGGGGATATGCATGAGCGGGGAGGGGAAGAAAAGAAAAGAAGAAAAAGTGGGTTGAGAACAGATCGAGAGCAAGAAAGCCGGAAGTGTGTCAGGAAATATGTGTAGAATGATGGAGAAGGTGTCGGGTCAAATCCAGGGCATGCTGAATGAAAATGATGAATTAAAGAGAAGCTCTTTGGAGGTGGGGATGGAATGGAGTCTTAAAGATGTTCCGAGTGTGGTGTGAGAGTGCTGGATGGGTACTTACAGACACCGGAAGACGAAGACAGGAGGCTGGCAGGAAAAACAGCTCCTCCTAATCTTCTCTGTCTGCGAGGTATCTAACAGGATTAGAAGTCAAATTTAATTATTCCCACAAAATTCCGTCGTCATTTTCCATCCAGCCTCTGTATGGAACAATCTCACACGAACACACTTGTGCTGAATATTGTAGGTTTGAAGACCCACTCCGATGAAGATTGTGTTTTTTGTGCCTTTAGCATTAAGAATTTAAGTTAAAAGCTGCATTTCTGAGTATTTCTTTGTTTAAATCGTGTTGGATCAGGAGCAGAGGAAAACCAGCGGTTTGAAAAAGCTCAAGTTTGTGACGCAGAAACTGTGATGGACGGGGCAGAATCTCCTTTCTCCGCTGCAATTCTGAAGCATCCGCTTGAAGACGAATAGATCCATCATCACCTTCGTTTTCCTCATCTAAGCTGCTTAAAATTGTGCAGCTGGATAGCTCTGATGTTTTTTTTTCTTGCTACGCTAATGTTAGTTTGGGCTTGTGGGGTCTTATTAGCAAGGGGAAAAGAGTATGAAGTTCAACAGTGGCCAAACATATTTAGAAAATTATGTGCAAAAAGTCACTTTCAATTTTTTTTAAATTATTGAAGTAAAAAAAAAAATCTAAAAATTGTAATATTTTTTTTCTTTCTGGTTCTATCTGTTGTCCACCAGATAGTAACTGAAAAAAATTCTAAAAATTGAAAGATTTTTAGTTTTTTATACAAATTGAAGTAAAACGTTTTTTTTTTAATCTAAAAATTAAAGTAAAAATGTTTTTAGCCAAAAATTAAAGAATTTTTTCCGGATTGAAATTTGGTGAGCACCAGATAGTATGTGACCTTTTTTGTTTTTTTTAACGAAGGAAAAAAATGTTTTCTGAAAATTTAAGTAAATTATTTTTAATCTAAAAATTGAAGTAAAAATGTTTTTAGTGAAAATTTGAAGGATTTTTTTCCTTGTTATTATCTGCTGCGCACCAGATAGTAACAGATTTTTTTTTTTTTTAAACTGAAGTAAAAACTTTTTTTTTTTCTAAAAATTGAAGTAAAAATTTTTTTAACCTATAAATTGAAGAAAAAAAAAATTGATAATATTTGAAGGATTTTTTTTGTTGTTACTATCCGGTGCTCACCAGATATATATAGTAACTGATTTTATTTTTTATTACAGGAAAAAAAAGTTTTTCTAAAAATTGAAATGAAAAAAATATTTTGAATCTAAAAATTGAAGTCAACATGCTTTCCTACATTTAGTAACCAGATTATACTTAAATTTTTAGAAAACTTTTTTTTTTACTTGTATTTTTTTCTTTATTTCAATGTCCCTTTAGGAGCTCCGTAACTCTTAGACCAGTTGGAATGTGTTTAAAAAGCTCAAAAGATGATCACAGTGGGACTTAGAACAAAGCCAGACCTGCTTGGTCAGGTCATCTCATCAGTCAGGGACTTACAGAGCAAAAATGTGAAGTGTTTGGGTGAGCACCTTCATGGATTGTATTTCTGGATTTTATGTCGATGGGGATATTATCTTCCCGATACCGCTGAGATAAAAGTGCTGAGTCATTGCTGGTGTCGCTTGTTAGAAATATTGCTGGCGGGCATTTTTGCAACACTTAGATGATTTAAGTTAATGGTTTGCAGGGTCCAGATCAGCTGTAAAGTGATAGCAGACACTTAGGAAAATGACCCCTCACACCCCTTTTTTATGTGGTCTTCATACTATGTGAACCCCCTTTTTTTAACGAAATCTCCCTTGATCTCATCCTAGTGCTGGAGTCGGCCGCACGGGCTGCTTCATCGTCATCGACGCCATGACAGAGCGCATCAAGCATGAAAAGACCATCGACGTCTACGGCCACGTCACGCTGATGCGCTCGCAGAGGAACTACATGGTCCAGACGGAGGACCAGTACATCTTCATCCATGACGCCGTGCTGGAGGCCGTGACCTGCGGCAACACGGAGGTTCCCGCTAGAAACCTGTACTCCTACATCCAGAGGCTGACGCAGATTGAGCCGGGGGAAAATGTCACAGGGATGGAGCTGGAGTTCAAGGTGAGAAGGACTGGATGGACCAGCAAGGTAGCTCTTATCTAGTCGCTTGAAGGATAATTGAGCTTTTTACTTTTTTATTTCCAGGCACTTAGAGGTTCAATGATGCTTGTCATTTGTTCAATAGCAGCTCAAGTTTTGGCTGCAGAAGCATTCAGCAATAGACAGTTGTTGCTGAAACTCTAAAAGAGTTTTGAAGAAGTTGTTGTCCAAGACAAAAATTCGAAAGAATCATTAAAGTGATTAAACTAAAATTTCATAGGTGCTCATGCTGGCCAGGCCAAATCTATATTTCCAATGCATTCGCTCTCCCTGCTGGTCATATATGGACGTATGATTGGGACCCTCTCTGTTTTTGACGTTTTGGGTGTCCCCAACTCATCGTTGTTTGACGTGCTGACTGTTCCCTTTAAATTAGGCCTCTCCAATTTTTCCCCATTTGGTCCGAGGCCCACAGACGAGGAAAAATCCATCTGCTAATGAGAGGTCCCCCACCCTAGGGACTCAGACCCAGACCTGTACCCTAACCTGGTACCGGTTCTGCATCCAGTACCTCATGTTTACATTAGGGAGAGGATCGAAAGAATAGAAAAAAATCTGAATTGATCCAGGCTTTTATGAATCGAATTGAATCGTTTCTGGAAATTTTTATCGATACCCAGTTCTAGTTGGTACTTTCTTCGTCATCCTTACGTATACACGGATTTTCTCCAGACACTCCGGCTTCCTCCTACAGTTGAAACACATACATCGCAGAAAAACGCAGATTGACTTGACATTTCCTGGGTGACGTCACTCAGTCCAGTGACAAAATATCGATACTGCGATATATCGCGATATTTAGTCCTGTGATTGATTCTCGATAGGTTTTCACTAAATATCGATATTTTGTTTTCATTTGAAGAAGCTAAAAAAGTTTCATTCGTCGTACTTTGGTGACTGAATTTTACAAATAATTTTAATTCAATCGGTGTTGATGCTTGTCAAAGATATAGTATTACTGATTTGCACAAAAGTGTCTATTCTTTGTTGCACAAAATAAGACACAAGTTGTTTATCATGATTGTGTTCAAGCTAAAAAAAATGGGATATTTTTCCCCAAAAATATGTGTTCTTCTATATAATGTGAGTTATTAGAGATTATTTTTTACCAATTATCGCAGTATCACGATATCATCGGTATCGTGAGCCATATATCGCGTATCGCATCGTATTGTGAGGCACCCAGTGATTCCCAGGCCTACTGCAAAAGCAAATTGCCTCGAGGTGTGTGTGTGGCCCTGCTACTGAGTGGTGTCCTGTTCAGGGTGTATCCCACCTTTGACCAGTAGCTGGGATAGGCTCCAACAACCCTGCGACCCCAAAAGGGATTCAGTGGGTTCTGAAGACGAATGGATGAACATAAACCATCTATTTGTAATGAAAGTCAAGGCCATTTTGTCTGGCGCTGAGCTGAACTGCTTGGGGACAACAAAACCTTTGAACCTATCGGTTTGAATAAAGAAATACTCAGAAACACAAATTTGAGCTAAAATTTTCATAATGTATTTCCTCCATCATAAGATAAAGGCACTTAAAAAAAAAGCACTTTGCGGTTGGTTTATTTCTTGTTTTGCAAAAAGCATTTGATACCTTAAACCACAGCATTTTGCCAGCAAAATTGGGTAATTATGGTGTAAGAGGTATCGTATCCAACTTGTTGGAAAGTATTAGTAATACTTCAAAATCAAAATGTGAAACAGTATTGTTTGGAATTCCACAAGGTTCTGTAATTGGGCCTAAACTTTCATGAAATCTCAAAAAAGATGAATTTTCTCTTATTTGCTGATGATACCACTGTTTACAGTTCTGGGGATAATTTAGAATTAGACATTAGATTTTGTACCTTTTACCAAATCATCTATGTGCTTGGAGGTCAGAGGTCACCAAAATAGTTTGAACATTAGGTACTAAAAAAAATTCAGTGTAGATGATCAGAATTATTCTTGAGAACTTGCCGTATGTTTGCTTTCACCAAACAAGGCCTCCTTAGACCATCTGATCTGGCTTAGTGACGTTTGCCTGAGCTGTCAGAGGGTAGAGTCAACACTTCACCCTTCGCCCCAGCATTCCTCTTTTCACAGTCGTCTCCTGCCAATGACAACCGATCAAGCGCTAACCTGACTGTTTTCCTTGTTAGTCATGTGCTGATGTGAAACACATGCCCGGATCGTCGGATACACGGCGTTTCGTGGAATTTTGCGGCCGCTGTCTCAAACAGCGCTTTCCATCTTCATTAACAAAACACCAAGAAGTGTGTGAAATTTCTCACGGCGGCCTGGCGTCTAATAACTCGCTCGAAAACCACACAAAGTTGAGTCGAAAGCAAGAAAGAGCAGCCAGAGGGATGTTTTTGGCGAAGCCCGTTCACACAGGTCATATTGCTTTTGTTTCCTGGAGTTCAAAAAAGGCGTCCATTTAGTGAAAAACTCTGATTCGGGTCAAAAGTTGAATTTGACAGTGTTGATCTTGGAGTTTTTGACACTTTCCGATCGGCGGGGTTTTCCAGTCTGCGTGCGCCTCGGCTCATTGTTTCTCTTTAGTCTGCGGTCTCTTGCTTATTCTCTGTTGTTCCATCTTTCCTTTTAAGCCATGTCACTCAGCGGTCAGGAGTTTCAGGAGAGTGTATCCGCTCACCTCCTGCCTGCACATATGTATAAATATATTCATACATATTGCGCTGGATCAAGTGTGGTTTGAATGTGTGACTGAGACAGAGCGGGGCCTTGTGGTTTCCTGCAGCCCGACTCTTGATTTTCTGCTCGTCTTATTATGTTCTTTTTCTTTTCCATATTGCTGCCCCGATCCCTCCAAGTCGCCCCCTCTTTGTTTATTCAAATGGAGTTGTCTGGCTAAATACCTTCAGGCCTGCCTTGTTAACTGATTTTCCAATTCCCCTTGTAAGTGAAAAACACCGGGTCTGGTAGCAAATACATTTTGTATGTTTTTGGAAAAAAGAGGGATATTTTAAAGAATAAAGTTCAACTAGACGCCAGAAATCTCATCCCAGCGATGACAGAATTTCAGATCCTTTTGTGTTTGGTAAAACAATAGAGTGCTTTTATTGTTTTTTTAGGGTCAAATGCATCTTTCCTCGAGTGCCCTTTAATGTCCAAATGTCAAATGTTTTCCAGCGTCTGGCCAGTGCCAAGGCTCACACGTCACGCTTCGTGAGCGCCAATCTGCCATGTAACAAGTTCAAGAATCGGCTGGTCAACATCATGCCCTACGAGACCACGCGGGTGTGTCTGCAGCCAATCAGAGGAGTGGAGGGGTCGGACTACATCAACGCCAGCTTCATCGACGGATACAGGCACGAGAAACTAGACAGACATGTTGAAGAGGAAGTCTTTCTATTTTATTTTATTTAACATTTTTTATGTGTTTTTGTTCTTGTAGGCAGCAGAGAGCCTATATAGCAACCCAAGGCCCACTGGCTGAGACCACAGAGGACTACTGGAGAATGCTGTGGGAGCACAACTCCACCATAGTTGTCATGCTAACCAAGCTGAGAGAAATGGGACGGGTACGACTGACGGTCAATCAAACATCTGTTTTGTTGACGTCAACGCTTCTATATGACAAGTTTATATCCTTGTAAAAATGCTAAATGTTACAATCTGGGATGTTTGTTTTAAATACAAAATCACAAAGAAATTTGAAAGTAGTAATTCCTCATTGTGTGAACACACTTTCAATGATTTCAGTAATCCCAAAAGGTTCAGCTTGTTCAGGACATTACTGCTTGTATTTTTGATTATCAAAAACGTTATAGTTTTTGAAATATTGAGCAAAATAGGCCCCATTGAAAATTAATGAAAAAGTCTTCAAATTTCTACATTTTAAGCAGATTAGCAACAAGTCTTTAATATATATTCATGGGCTATGTTTTAATCTTTTATAGTAATTTTCAAAAAATATGGAGTTTACTGAATATTTTAGCAACATGCTAACATTTTTGGCCAATTTAGTTTGCTTGGGGTTTTTAGGCTAATTTAGAGATTATATGTTTTAGCAAGAGGCTAATGTTTTTGATTGTTCTGGCTATTTTGGAGTTTAGCTAGTATTTAAGCAACAAGCTAGTTTTTTTTTGGGGGGGGGTTAAATTGGAATCTACTAAGGTTTTTGGGGCTAATTTGGAGTTAAGCTCATACTTAAGAAACACTCTAAATATTTTAGCTAAATTTGTATGCATTAGGAATTTTTAAGCGATTTTACTACAAAATTTTCAGAAATTTAGGTCAACTTCAGTGCTCTTTCGTAGTTCTTTTATAAAATTTCTAGTCTTTTAGCAAATTTAACATTTTGCAAATAGATTTTGCATCTTCAGCAAATTGCTTCAGCAGTTAAAGTAAATTGCGTCACCATTTTCAGCAAAAATGTCATCATCTTCAGCTACTCCTTTCAGCAAAAAGCATTTTCGCAGGTAATGCGACTTTTCTAGTTACATGATAGCAATGAAGAGATTTGTATGGAATATTTCATGCAATAGATTATATTTCTATCCTGGATATTTCAATGAAAAGTTTTTTTGCTAAAGTTTGTTGCCTTCTAAGCCTCAAAAATTCCGCTTTCCATGTTTGTCGTTATTGGATGAATAATTTAGTACATTTTAATCATGAATGTTGATTATCTGATCATCTTGCAGAGCCTCAATTCCCATATCCTGCAAGCTTTTTATGTGTGCAGGAAAAAGAAATAAAACCAAAAAACAATCAACTACATATGAGCGTTTCGTGGAGGATATTTTACCCAAAATGGGACTGGAGCTGAATGTGATAAATGTTTGAATTTAGTGAGTGTTGATTGTGCGGTTATTGTTCGTTAAAGTCATAGGTCATCGGACCCTAACTGAGAAATGAACCTCACAAGTGAAACAGACATTTTTATAATACAGAAGCCTGAAAGGACTCTTTCGTGTTCTATCCTCTGCAGGAGAAGTGTCACCAGTACTGGCCCGCGGAGCGCTCAGCCAGGTACCAGTACTTCGTCGTGGACCCCATGGCGGAGTATAACATGCCTCAGTACATCCTGCGAGAGTTCAAAGTGACGGATGCCAGGGTGAGTCCGCTCATTTGGACTGCTTCAGTTGTTTTGGGATTTAGGAAGATTAACTCCCCTCCTTCCTTTCAGGATGGCCAGTCACGCACGGTTCGCCAGTTCCAGTTTACGGACTGGCCAGAGCAAGGAGTGCCAAAGTCAGGGGAGGGGTTCATTGATTTTATTGGGCAGGTGCACAAAACGAAAGAGCAGTTTGGGCAGGACGGGCCGATTACCGTTCACTGCAGGTGAGTCACAGCTGACCTGTAAGAGGTGCTACGCCTTTCAGTATTCATGATAGTAAACCTGCCAGGAAAAAAATGATTGTAGTAAAAGAAAATTGCTTCTACGAGAGGAGTCGGAGCAGATTAAAGAGCAGCCAACTTGTAACTTCCAGATGAGATTTTAATTTGAAACATACTTAACAGGGATTTAAGGAAATATTCCGTAAAATATCGCGATACTTGTATCAATATTAAATCAGGCGCTATATCATTAATTATTTATAAGCAAACATGTAGTTTAGTACATGTTTACTTACTTAATTTTGTTTTTTTAAACTTAAATATTTCCTAAGTAACCAAAAGAAATGTGCCATGAATTTGCTTGGGTAAAACCAGCTTGTTTAAGAGATACAGCTGCAGTGCTTAATATTCTGATCATATAATAATATATGTATTAATATTTAGATCATTCTTAAGTCATCATTAAAAAAATGTCCTTTATCACCAGAAAAAATACCATAAAAACATAATAAAACAGCCAAAACACATTTTTGCAAACATTTTGAGGTGTTTTTAGAGCAGCGATTGTTTCCTAAACCTTCGGGTTACTGAGTTTTTCCTTCCCCAACCAGCATTTATTATAGTGTTTGGTTATCTTTCCTTTCTGCAAATGCACATTTACAGTTTATAAAATGAGGGGCCGTACGCTGCCATCCAACAGCCCCGTTCACCGAGCCACTTTTCTGCACACACAACCAGGAAACGGATCCAAAACAAAGAGTTCGTGGCCTGAATGGGCCTGCCTGCAGCTTTGAGCCTCATAGCCTTCCAGAGGAAAAACAGTACAAAACTAAATATTTTGAAAGATGTGTGCCAGATTGTGTTCCCCTCATAAATCTGGAAACGACTCCCAGATCCAAATACATTAAACAGAGTCAGAGCTGCTCCTGAATGTTCAGCCAAGCTTCAAGAAGCAGCCGTACTGCTGCTCTGCAGAAACTATTTCCTAAAAGACCATTTTAATTTTGCTTAAGAAAAAAAAATAATCATAAATGAAATTTAAAGTATGTTAAAAGAATAACTTTTATTATCAGGTTGCTTTGAATTTCATCAAAGTTCAAAAGAAATCAAAATATTTGTGTTTTTTATATTACTGGATCAACATTGTTATCCAGCACCAGCACCTGTGCATTCACCTTTTTTTTCCTCACTGCTAGAAAACAATTTTTGTATTTTATCCTAATTTTCGACAGTGCTGGAGTGGGGAGGACCGGAGTGTTCATCACCCTCAGCATCGTTCTGGAGAGGATGAGGTACGAGGGGGTGGTGGACATCTTCCAGACAGTCAAGATGCTGCGCACACAGAGACCTGCTACGGTTCAGACAGAGGTCAGATCTCCCGAGCTTCCATTTTCAGGACAAAAATAACATCTCCCTGACTTTGAATGTCTCTTCGTTTCTGTCTTTCAGGACCAGTACCAGTTCTGCTACAGAGCCAGTCTGGAGTACCTGGGAAGCTTTGACCACTATGCAACATAAAACCCCGGTCGTCTGTCATGCCACACTCAACCTAGTGCTTCCTCTTAGTCTCACACACAACCTGAATCCATGCACTAGGCTGTGATGTGTGCATGAACCACCACCACATGCAGAGTTGAGGGGGACCACCGGCTTATCCCGTACCCAGAAACAGCACCTCTAACTGAGCCATACCTGCTTGACAAAGGTGGGGGGCGGGTCCTTCCCCGCCCCTCCCAGCCCAAACAAACACACCCGCGGGTCAGTCTGGAGAACCCCTGTTTCAATCAGAGTACTCGATCGAGTATAGTTTGTTTTTTGTGCTTTTTTTCGGGCACTTGGATCGCTTCGTTCAGGTGTGGAATCTCACCTCGTCCACCAGTGTAGCATAACCTAACGGAACGCGGGACTGAGCGACGGGACTTTTTCCGGAGTTTGGATTCTCTATCATGGAGTCTACAAATCCACGTGATCGGAGACGACCGGAGGAGCGGATTCTTTGAAGCACCGCCGAATTGCCAATGTGAGCCTGAGAGCACAGAGCACACAGTATTAAAAGACACAGACACTGAAAGACCACAGGGACATGCTTTTTTTTGTTTTTGTTTCTTTCTGGATCGTTTTGGAAACAGACTTTTGTTTCGGTTGAACAGAAAAAAAAAAATAGGTGAAATTTCTACCATAAAGCGATAAACTCCACCGGTTCAACCTTACGCTTTATGATTTGAAATAAGGGACGTGAAAAATGCATACCATAAATTCATTTCCAGAACTATTTTTTAAGGTTGGGTACCGCCCCTCGGCACAGTGTGTCATCGCGTTTCGTCCCCCACAGACCACACACGAGTAAGGCTTCGTTTTCTGTGTCATCCAATGAACTGTAGCCATTTTTTTATAAGAAATTTAAAGTGTACAATCAAATCTAGTGTGGTATTTTTCACAGTTTTACGACAAACGCTCCCACGCAGCATCACCCCCCCCCCAGCGCCTCGTCGCACGTCTGGCATGCGAACCTCCTCGCTACGACGCCAGGAAAGTGCGGATGGGAAGTGCGGAGAGCGTGCACGTAAACGAGAAACATATTTATATGTCCAGATAAGCTTCACAACGATGTCTGACGCCGGCGGGGGGAGAAGAAAGGAATTCACGAAAATAAAGGGGGGTGAAAGGTCAGGCATAGAGACAAGTTTCTCACTGGAATGCTCACCGTAGACTCTTCTCTCTGTCTGATTCAGTGTGCAATAAGTAGATGTATTATATATTTTTGTGTCAAGTCACTAACTGCAGTTAATCACCATGATGATGATCGCGAGAATCGCTTTTTTCCGAGGACGTTTCCACTCCTCCGTTTCTGGTACCCGGGCTGAGGAGGAACTCCCGACACCTTTCTGGATCTTTTATCACGGTATCGTTCTTGGGGTTTGTCACAGCAAGCAGCAAATGATTGAACTCATATTTCAGAACAGCATCTATTAAGTATTTTTTTGATTTTAGATTTCTAGTGCCTTATATTAAACGCCTATTTTGATAAAGTTACTTTAAAAAAGGCTTTTTCTGTGTATTTTCTGTATGCGTGCTGGTACATGTGATCCGAATGTTTGTGTATATGATTTCTGTTGAGTTACCTGAAAACTTTTTTTTTTTTTTTTTCTAAAATGAATGCTTTTCGTTGGCTGGAGAGCCAGAACAATTGGACTTTTTTATCTGTTAGGTTTGTTAATTTTTCACCAGGTGAAACGTGGTTTTAAAGCAGAGTACGTTTGAACTGAAAAAAGTTTTTATTTTTTTTACACAGATGTATGTTGTCATGGAAACCTCAGTTTTGACATTTTTGCCCCCCCTCCCTATTTCGCGACTGCGACGCTGGCTCAGTCAAGGTTCTTTCCTGCTCAGCTATGAAGAAATCCACAAAAAAGCCGAAGTTCGACAGCTCAACTGATCTGTGTCAAGCAGCTTACCTGTGTCCCGTAGTCTGATGTCATTTGTTTGTGTTTTTCCGGTAACAACAGAGGCTATAAGGAAAGTTTTGGTGCTAACAACGCAAAACGGGCATAAAGCATTTTTTTTATATCCATCAACTCCATAAGGGATGTGCGACAAGTCGTCACAGTTTGTAAGAGCTGGGTTTTTTTGTATGCATGGTAACCACTTTTGAGATGCCCCTGTTTGGTCACGCCGGTTATGGGAAGACTTGCACTTTTTCTCTTTGTACTATGCACTAATACTAGCATCCTTTTATCTCGGATAGGCCACCCCCAAAAGGAGTCGTACTTGAACTCCACATGCTCACAAGAGTGTGTCTATGTAAATAACACAAAACACAGAGAGTAATTGCATAAATATGCATATAAAAATTTTAATGTAGAGTTAAGGAACAAAGAGAAATTTTATTAGAGTGATATACCAAGAGGACGCACCTGAAATCACAGTTCTATGGCACAGCTGTGTGTGCAATACATCACATTGTGGGTTTGTTGTACCACAAATGAGCAAGTTTCACAAAAATGTGTCCCTGTTTTATCCCCAAATGTATCATGTAGATGGACAAACCCTGGAGTTTATAAAATTGTATAAAACATGGTGTGTTACTTGGGTCAGTTACCTCCAATTGGTCTGTATATGTAAAGGTTTTTTTTTTTTTTCATTTGTTTGTTGGTTTGTTTGTTTTCAGCTCTGAGTTCAGCAAGTGCTTTTTATTTTCTTACATTGGTTCTCGGAGCGTGTGAAAACTCAAAAAAAGAAACAAAAAAAAAGAATTTCTGTTCTTTATTGACACAAGTTTCATTTGTTACAAATAAACTCGAGTGAAATAAATGTTTCTGGTCCTGTCCTTCCTGAAGAAAATCCAATCTATCTATAATGATTTTCATAAATATATATTATTATTGTTATTTTTATAGTTTATGAAAAATAGATTCAATATCATTTTACATTGTACTTTTGCCATTTGTCAATTGTTTTTTTTAAATATTAAAATATGAATATTCTGGCGCTGAAGTACATAGACAGTCCTTGAGTCCATCATTACTTTCTGTTGTAGGTACAACCATCCTTCTTTTGTTCTGTGGTTTTTGTTCCTGAATGATTCAGAGGTCTGCGTCAAGAGGCTTAAAAACTTCTAAATACAAGTTCCCTTCAAAACGGCTTTAGTTCAATGCTGAAACCCTAGTAAGGCTTTACGTCACCACACTGACCTCCAACGAAAAGTGAGGAGCAGAAAGAAGATGAGCTTCAACTGACGGAATATAACAGAAAAATAGTTACAATTAAACCAATATGGAGCGATTAAACCAACTTTTGTTTTCTTACTTACATAATAAATTAGTTTTCATTTTTTCGTACTACAAAACAGAAACTTTGAGCTTTTTTCAGAAGAACCGGTAGTATGAATTTGTTTTCTACATTTAAACAAAAGTACAAATTTTTTACCAAAACTGTGGAATAAATATCAGTTTTTGACACATTTGAGTCAAATCTACATTTCCTGATCATCTTGTGTGTTATTCCAGTTCACTTCAAGGCCTGAATTTTTTAGCTCCTTTTAACAGCTTACTAGACAGCAGAACAAAACCTGCCATTAAAAATTAACAAGAGTGCGGTCTCAGATGTCAGAGTGCTGCATGCTGACAGGAAGAAGCTTTGATCTGTTCCTCTCCACAACAGCATTGTATGACAATGACAACTTTGACAAAAAAAGGAAAAAAAACACTCAAGGCATTCTGCTGCAGATTGAAGGTAAATGTCTAAAATGTGTTCAATTATAGCTTGGAAATGGTTTATTTCAAGCACTCAGAGCAAAAATAAGACAACAGAAACATTCATTGAGATATATCAAACGTAGGATAATTATTCAAAAAATTGATTGGAAAACTCATACATTTGTGAATAATTCAATTTAGACATATTCTCTCCGTCAAAAACAGTACATAGTGCACTATATGGTCCGTTCGCCATTTTTCAGTGCTGTCTGAATCCACAACTCTAAAGTCAAGTGCCGTAGAAATTTCCCAGAAGTCTTTGCAAAAAAACATTGTATGGCGATGCGCAGTACATTGACGAAAATACATTTTTTGCAGAAAAAAAGTATCTAAATGTAATTTTTCAATAAACCATCACTGTTTTCATCATCAGAACACAGTGGAGTCACAAATATACGATGTAAAATGCTCATATTGATTAGATTTTCACTTTGAGAAATCGGTGACATCATACTTTCTGTTTTAAAAGAAAAAAGTAGTGAGATGGGGTCCGAATTGATTTTAAAATCCTGGGCACTAGATAGTCCTGCACTATGTATACTATACTGTTTTTAGGTGTTAGCAATTAGAATGGGAATTCAGCCCCTATTTCTCCATAACTCTCCGCATAGAGGGCTAAATGTAAGGGTAGGGTGAAATTATAACGTTAGAGGAAGAATACGAATTTGGCTTTGGGTTCACTCGATGCATCTTGTAGTCTGGGACCATAGAACCACAATGGATGGGTAAAAGCCTCGTGGATCTGGAGCTGCAGGTTGCAAACCCCTGACCTGCCAAAAGGACAAGCCCGATGTTATTCGCTCGCATTTACACGCAACCAAACACATGGAAGTTCATGTTGAAATGCAGCAATGTGCATAATTTACATGTGTTTCCCGCACATAATGTTAAATTTTCTAAATGACTGGAAATTTAATTAAAGAACTTTGAAAGAATGTTGAAATTAACCTAAATTTCAGAAAAATGTGTGGTAAAGTTGCTTAAAAATCCCTAAAATTTTGCACAAATATTTTTTGTGTTGCATAAATATGACCTAAACTCCAAATTAGCAAAACAAACAAAAAAAAAAACACACACACACAGTAGATGCCAAATTTTCCAAAAAAGAAAAAGCTAGCATGTTACTCTTTTTTTTTGCACATTATTTTAAAACTAGCTAAACTCCAAAATAGCCTAATTCCTCAGTAAACTAAATTAGCCCAAAACGTTAGCATGTTGCTAAAATATTACTATTTTTTTATTATTACTTTGAAAGATAAAAACATAGCCCATGAATATTTTAAAGACTTGTTGCTAATTTACTTCCAATTTTGAAATCTTAAGACTTTCTCATTTATTTCCTATGGGGCATAATTTGCTCAATATTTCAAAAACTATTAAGTTTATGAATACCAAAAACAAAAGCAGAAATGTTCTGAATGAGACAACCTTTATTTGCTTAATTCTCGCCAGCTTATGACTCATTTAGACTCATTGCGAGTCGTTTACACCTCCCTCACAGCAGAGGGCGCTAGTGAGCACAGAGAATGTGACACCGCGGCTAAAGAATAATGGAATTGGTGGTAGCAAGTCAAGTGCAGCAATCCAGCTTTCCTTTAATGTCGTCAAGTATACTTTTCTAAATGAATGATTAATTGTGTAAACTCAGACAATTGTTTAGACGTACCAGTGGCAGAGATCTTCATTGAGGCAGAGAGAGTTTAGAAAACTGAAGAAAGAAAATGAAGACTTCCTCAAACAGGTTATCCATCTTTTTTATGCTACAGTACAGGTTGTAAATTGAAGAAAAATATTATAATCCGCCATCTTGTCTATATCTTGGTGCATCTAGGTTTTTTAGACTTTACACATTGTTTTGACCTTGTCTTTTTATTTCATTTTTTTTCTTCAATATAGGAAAAATAACATAATACAACCATGAGTTGCAAACTCCAACATAGAAAATAAGAAAAAAATGAAAAGGGGACAGAAAGAAGAAAAATATTGTCTGCCCCTTTTAACCAGTAAGTGAATTGATAAAAATGCAATTGTTGATTTATCCGTATTTATGTTGTCTCTACATGTTATATATTTTATTATAAAGAATAAAAAATGGTTTGATCTTAATTTTTGTGATTTTGTAGTAAAAAAAAATACTAAATTTAGGACACCCCTCAGTCTTTTTGGACCTGTTTCAGGTTCAATGTGGAATTATTGCATAATAATAAAAAATATATGTGTAAAAAAGAAGCTTGGGTTATGCTTCATAGATGGATATCAATTATTTCCATAAATAAAGCAAATTGTATGGTAAGAAAATAAAGGGCAAAAAGGCCACTAAGGATTAAGTCAATGAAATAAGGTGTCTTATGAAAGGTCTTTCAATTATTTGAAAACTTGAGAACATGGACAGAAACCTAAATGTGCACATGCAGACATTTTACCAGATTTGTCAGTCTGTGTGGTTCCTGCTGTCTCAGCATTCAGGGTCTAGTTTCTGACTCAAGGTTTTTTTTTTTACCATAAAGGGACACAAATGCTGCACTGCTCTGTCATTTTCCTGTATGAAATGACAACAAAATAGACTATAAAGCTTCTTTTTTCTTTTCCAAATGACAAAAAGAAAAAAAATCAGTTTTGTTTGAGGTTTCAGTTTTGGGCTTGCAATCAAAACAAAAAACTTACTGGAGTTTATTTTGGCGGGTCACATAGAGATTTTATTATAAGAAATTGTGGTGACAAAAAAAATGTCAGAATCTTAAAATTCTTGATTTCTTCACAAAGTGCTATGGAAATTATTTCCTGTTGTAAAAAGAAAACAATGGTGCAAAACTTACTGAGTAAATTGTAGGTTTAACAAAAAAGCTTAAGGCTTTCACGGATAAAAACTGTGGTGGGAGTTTCATTGAAAGGGTTTCCAAAGTTTGGTGGCTAACTCTCATATCACCTGGTTACGCGCCAGGGTCTGGCTGTGCAGGAAAACACAGTTCCTGGCCTTGTGGAGCAGAGGAACTGTGCTCTGTGGAGTGACAAATCGGGTTCTGGGTTTTGGCTGCTTCAACAGCAATAATGGATTTGGCAGATGCGTTGAAAAAAAGTCTCTAAAATTGAGGCATTTTATGACTGTTTTCATAATATGAGTCCATTTTACTTCCAGCGTCGGCCAATATTTATGCTTCGGCATGACTGTGCTCCAGTTCACAAATCAAAGACCATAAAGACATGGCTGGGGAAGTTTAGTGTGGTGCAGCTTGACTGGCAAGTACAGACCACTCATCTCAACCATACTGAAAACCGTTGGAAAGAAGAGCGGGATCCAGGATCTCCCATCGAGGGTTACAGCCTCGTCTCATAAATCCTCTGTGGAATTTAAGGGTTTTAATTACCACCCAAACACCCCAAAAACTCGTGGAGAGCTGTTATTGAGCATGTTTTTGAAGGTTAAACGTCCCCGTGCGTCACTTTTCAGTAACGGTGAAGCGCCATGCTGCCACAGAGCCACTATGACCATCAAAAGATTCATTTCTCATAACCTTGAATGATGAGACTTCAGTCTGTGTTGAGGTTGAAACTGATATCCATGTGCTGAAGATGCATTGATAAAAGAAACTGGAGAAGACGCCTTAAAAGCTTAGATGGATTAAAGAAAACTGTAGCTTAGACCTGCATCATAACAAAAAAAAAAACAGGTAGGATATTTCCAAAATGACCCTGAATGCATCATTTTAGAATCAGTACTTTTAAAGGAAATTGTTTGTATTTTTGCCTTTTTCAGTCGACATCCTACTGGTTTTACAGAAATCTGTCTTATGTGGTGCTGAGTACCTGGATCAGGTGTGTTTTGCCAATAAGACGCTACAATAACAGATTAGGTTGGAAAGCATGTTGGAAACCAGCTCTTAAAGCCTGGAGTTTACCCCCTGTGTTTTATAAGTTCACATGGGTCTGCTAGAAGAGTCCATTATGATTTTACAACAACCTGAACAGCGTTTTATTAGGAAACTCCATCGTTTCCTTTGGAGTCCCTCTCCAGTCATCTTTTGAGCAGGTTTAAATTTGTTCCCAGTGATGTTTTAATTACTGTTTTTAGCCCAAAAAATTAAAAACTGTATTGTCTTCTAGGACATAGTTTCTGCAAAGCAGCACTAGTTCAGTAGAAGTTCACCTTTGAGTCGTGGGAAGAACTGTTGGCGAAGAGTAAGCCCAGCCCCACTTTCCATCTTTTTTTGAATTTTTAAAGTTTTAAAACCGTTGTCGTCATGTATATTCAAGTGCTGGAACCTCCGCGCTAGTGGACCGGCGATTATTGGTGATGTAACGTCCGAAACATGAGACACTATTTTTTCATAACTCTCTGTTTGGAGGGATAAATGAAGGGAGAAGGGAAGAATTCGGATTGTGCCCAAAGCAACCGTAATGCACATTTTTTTTTTAGCAAACGTGGCGGCATATGTAATTTGAAGGTGACATTTGCGTTTTTGCACACCGTGCAGTGACTGCGAAGGTTTAAAGAGAAAGCAATAAAAATTATAACAGAGTAATTATAGGAACCCATCTAATCCATTATTTGTAAAATTAAAAAAATCAAATTTTATTATCTTGTTCACTTTGATATTTTAAAATGAATGTATAGTGTAAATATGAAATGCCTTCCTCCTAATTTATCGAAAAGATACATAAAAAGAAAAAGCAAATTTAATCTAAAAGGGCATGAAATATTTATAAAACCAAAAGACAAAATACTTCTACAAGAGTGATGTGTATCATATAGGGAGTCAATAAATGGAATATATTAAGCATAGAATTTAAACACGCCATAACAAAAACTACATTAAAATAGTATGATCAATGACTATAAGTTTTATTTGTGACCGCAGCTCTTCACAACCTCAACCTAACATTACCAGTGCAGCAAAAATGGCGAGCAATATCAGATCTACTAAGCTGTACAGTTTCAAACCCAATGCCACCTCGGCTTCAGAAGCACAAATTGAATAAAGAAGTACTCAGAAATATAGTTTCAAGCTTCGTTTTCTTTATATATGTCCTCCATCAGCAGGAAAATGCCACAAGAACATGTTAAAAACACAATTTTCATCTGTGTGGGACTTTAACGCCTGTCTGCCTGTCACACATCTGTAAACACAACGCTGCACATGATCATAAAGTAAAGCTGTAGCATGAAATCAGTGTGAAATGCTTTCGATATGTCCACCGAGTCCCACTCTATGCTGTCCCGTGGCCACACTTTAAACATTTTCTCCACCACTAATTACGAGATGCTAAGAAAAGCAACATTATCTCCGTTTTCTCCTCTCTTTTTAAATGCTATCATTTTCTGCCCAGCACTTTTTTCATTGACTCTGTTTAGATGTTTAATGAGCATTCCAGCCTCACAGGGCTTCTCGCTCTGCTATTCTTTTAGGCTTGTTAAATCTATATTAGGAAACAGACTTAGGCAACAATAAAAGCCTCAGAGCTGGTGCTTGCTTCATCGTAAAACCACAACAAATGATCTTCCAGCGTCTCTACCAGGCTGCAGAGGGAGAATGTCTTTCTCTTGGGGCTCGGATGTTCTTGTTTCCTGTTCTTTCGGAGTTCACTTGAGTTTCAGCATTATCAGTTATTTTATGATCAATTATAGATTTTCCTCTTTCTACAGCCCAAGAGTGACTTTGTTCTGTCAACTCATGAAGGAGACTTGAAACTTTGGAAAAAGAAGGCCCAGAGAGAATGACGCACAGTTGTGACAAACGCTTTTTAAAAGGATTTGTAAAGTTAATACTTTTTTTAAGTGCATTTTTTTTATATTTTTGTAGAAGTTGGGACTCTGCATTAGGATAGTGACCTGTCCAGGGTGTGCCCAACAGTAGCTGGGACCCTGTGACCCCCGAAAGGAACTCAGTGGGTTTGGAAGGTGAAGGGAATGATGGATTGCAGTGAGAAGTTTTCAGCCATAGCAATAAATAACAAATGACTCATGAGGTTTTTGGGGTGGTCAAGAAGTCATTTCCTCTTTGGAGAACTGATTCACAATCATTCCCACAGATTCTTTTTAGAATAGAACTTTATTGATCAAGCAAAGGGGAAATTACACTGTTACTCAGGGCTGGCCCTGGGCATAGACGACCTAGGCAGCCGCCTAGAGCACCATCTGCTGGAGGGGGTGCCAAAAAAGATATTATTAAAACCATGAATAAAATAACTCAAACGTTTGACACAATAATTTTGCCTGGTGCTGCGCCCCTCCTTACCTGATGCAGCCCCTGACTTTAAGGATGAAAAAGCAGCAAAACAAGCCCTCAGGGACAGCTTTAATGTAAAAAAAAAAAAAAAAAAAGAAACGGAATAGGAGGAGAATAATTACACAAAGCAAAGGTTTGTTTTATTTTCATTCAATTTGGGTCGAAAAATACTCTTGTTTTTGGTCGGAAAAGAAGAATTTAACTGACAATCTAGTGGTTTTTTTTTTCCTTTTTCTCTTTTTAAATGCTTTACAACGGAATTTTTTAATCCCTGAACACTGGAGATGCCTGTCAAAAGATCAACCATGCTGGAGGGGACATACCAAATGTTAGTGTGGTGGTTGCAATTCCATTGCAGAGGTTGGGGGTTTGCTCCCAGGCAAGGGAGAAGAAATAAATACTTAATTTTAACATATTCCGGGGTTGGCAGAGATCACGTTTTGCCTAGGGCGCTCTGTTACCATACACTGCTGATTGGCATTCTCACTTCCTTTAATATGTTCTTATATCCCAATTCTGTTTTGTACAGTTCAGTTTCCTTTTCCCATATATTTTTTGATATCAGGAAAGATGTCAAAAATTAAAATCTTTTTTCAGTCGACTATATCTATTCGCATTACATCTGATTGGCATGTAAGGTGACTTTTCATGTTTTCACCTGCGTGCAATGTTTACATTGGCTGTATGGAGTTTTTATTCTGCTTTTTGACAGCTAAACGGCAGATGTATGAGACTAGAATACCTTTATGTTCAATGAATTTGAGCAATTTATATGAATGCAACTTTCTCAAATACATCCATAACACACAGAAGAACTTGCAACACACATTGATTAGAGGCTAATGAGTCACAGGTGAGGATGTTTACCATTAGCTGCCGTTCAAACATATTTTGTATCAGCTTGTGTGCATGTTTTCAATATAAAGTCATCAGGGTATGATCAGGATCTTTTGGGAAGTTTCTGTTATCATCATTTAAAAAGGGTAAGCAGAATTTTTTGACAATAAATTGTTTCACCCAACCACTGACTGTGAGAGGAAAAATTGTTTTTGTGTTATCATTCCTATTCAATGAAACATGACCAAGAAATCATCATTTCTTCCAGGGTATGTAAATTTATGAACACAACAGCAGCTGAGGCCGATGATGGATTTGATCAGTTGAACATCAAAGATTTCTGCTTCCAGAGATGACTGCAAACAAAAGGTAAGATCACTACACAGATGAGCTTTTATTTTGAAAATTTAGTGCAAACTAATCAGAGCTTTAGTGGATGAAAACAAAAATAATTAATAATTCTGGTCCAAAGGGTAGAATTTTTGCTGACAGAAGGTGATAGAACCTTCACATGATCCAGAGTTCTGTATGAACTCCTCAACACATGAAAAGGATTTTTTTTTTTTCAAAATAAAAGTCAAGAAAAGACTTGACAGAGGGAAATAATTGGTGCTGGCGAAAAATAACTCACTCTGTGGAAGTGCAGCATTTCTGCAGAAAGACACATTAAGTGATATTCACAAGCTTCCAGCTCAAATCTTCTTCAAGGGCACAGATCCACTTTTTTCACTCATATCGACATTCTGGAGGAAATAGAAAAGGGATGATTGCAGAAGAAAGGCATTCAGCATTTAAATGCCTTCATGGAGAACCCTACTCTTCTTAAAGTGCAGTTAAAAAAAATAAAAAAAAAAACATGTTAATGGTGATCCCATCAAAACAGTATCAAAGTAAAATTATTTGGCTTGAATTTAGATCAGTGTCGGACTAATATTTTTTTCTCTCTCTTTGCACCCTACTGGGCTGGGGTAAAAAACTTAGCACTTAACATAATTTAAACCTCTTTTTACAGTACTGTAAATACAAAAATAAAACTGTTTTCCGTCACATTGCAAAATAGGAAAACTTGCACGTTCTGCTATGCTATGTCATTCTTGTAGATGACGCTTTTATTTTGCAAAGACTGTTGGACCTCAGTGCTGACGGTAATAAAGAGAAATGCAAATGGTCAACATTAAGACTTTATTAAAGCGGAGGAGCTTGTTATGCAATGCCATCATGTTTTTGAGGATCTGCATTTTACAAAAACCTACAGGAGAGTTCAAATAACCCCACTGGAAGGAAGTAGGTATTCGAATTGACATTTTTTTGAAACTGGAAAATACAGATTCCTGGATGGCATTTCAAAGTTATTACAGTGTCAGGTTTTTTTGTGTGACGTACAAACAGCCATTGCTACTATCTAAAGTTTATCCTGCCTCATCATCTTCAAGCTTTTGTTGAATCGTTTTTAAAGGATTGAATCAAGAATAATTATAACCTTTTTGGTTTTATATTTTACATCCTGTGTCCATTTGCTGCAAGTGCTGAAAATACTCAGAGATTTCAGGAAATACAAAATGTGATTGCTGACAAAAAAAAGAATGTTGGCTGCCTTTACTTGGCCATATTTAAGAGTATAATAATAATCCATTGTTCCGAGTATCAGTATTTCATTTTTGACAAGTATTTTTATTTTTTTTTCACTTTAGCCACAATGGTTTACACTCTACACATTGCAGTCTACACTTTAAATTTCCTTAAACCCTAACCATTCAAATCATAATTAGTACAAACATTTCTGAGACCCTATATCTTTCCTTAAAACTTACCTTTAAAAACCCAAACTTGGTCCATGTTTCCTGCCCTGTAGTTCACCATCGTTCCACTAGGAGCAGTAGAAGGTCTTTTCCTGGTCATTTCAAAATGGCTGCTTCCATTCAATTTCCAAAACACTTTTGATGGGGGGCTGCACGGTGGCGCAAGTGGTTAGCGCTCTCGCCTCACAGCGAGAAGGCCCCGGTTCGAATCCCGGCTGGGACCTTTCTGTGTGGAGTTTGCATGTTCTCCCCGTGCATGCGTGGGTTTTCACCGGGGACTCCGGCTTCCTCCCACCGTCCAAAAACATGCCTCATAGGTTAATTGGCGACTCTGAATTGCCCCTAGGTGTGAATGTGAGAGTGATTGTGTGTGTGATTGCGGCCCTGCGACAGACTGGCGACCTGTCCAGGGTGTACCCCGCCTTCGCCCTTCAGTAGCCGGGATAGGCTCCGGCACCCCCGCGACCCCGAAAGGGAAGCAGCGGTCAAGAAGATGGATGGATGGACTTTTGATGGGAAAAGTTGTTAATTTTCTTATCTTAGCTCATAATTGTGTTTTAAAATTTTCTCTATTGAAAGAATGCCACATTTGTTGATAATTAATTCTTCATAAGGCACCAAAGTAAAATGTGTGAATCAAATATGAGACAATAGGTAAATAAAGTACTATTTTTTACCATGTCAATATTTTGCATCTTCTACTAACATTGTCGTGAGCAAAAGCATACCAAATCAATGCCCAAGATCTCAGAATTGATACCATGAATGTCTCAGTCAATTATATCACATTTTTGGGATTTCAAGGGGTTTGAAAACTTCTTAATTATAAAAAAATAGATTTTTTTTGGTCTCTTCTGTGATTTAGTGGGATGTAGTGGGCTTTACAGGGTTAAACCACGTATTATTTTGAATCACACTCTCTACCATTTGAGACTAAATTAGCAGTATTATTTAATAGAACATGGTTCCTGTAATTTTTAAATTTGAATAATGAAAAGAAAAGAAAGGAGGATTTATGAAAAACAGGCAATTTTATCGACTCTGAGGACAAGGCCTGCTTTATTATTTCTTTAGATCTGTTTTTTTTATATTTCCTCTTATCTAAAGGAAGTTTAAATTTGATGTAAACAGGATTTTTTGTATTTTCCTGCATTAGTCTGCACTTATTTGGCGCAGCTTGAAAGCCAACATGAAAGCACATTTATGTGTTTATTTTTTTAAGTCATTTAAGCTACGTTCTTTACAATTTAGATTTTAGCCCCCCAACCTGCAGCAGTTTTATTTTTAATCTTCTAAATGCAATGTCGTAGCTAAAAAAAGAGTTAAAGGTTCAAAAAAGGTCTTAAGAAGTGTTGTTTTTTTTTTTGTTTACTTGTGTTCAGACTTCATCCGCTTCACATCTAAGAAAAAAAGTAAAATAATCTGAGACATTTGAAAAAAGCAAGTCACCCTTTACACAAATTTTGTCAAAAATGCACATTTTTATTTTTTAGTTAATTCTGCCAAAAAGCCGGGAAAACTTTATTTTAAGTTTTAGCTCTTAGACTGTGATTTTCTTATGAAAATATATATATTTTTTGGTTTTCAAATGAAAAGTTCAGGCAAAATTTTAAATCCTGTTCCTCCAGTCCCTTTGGAGTGTTTTTATGCTTTTTTGCATCAAGATCTTTGGTTCAAAAACCAACATCATTGTGCTTCTGCAGAGCTCCAGGTCTTTTAAAATCCATAAAAAACTCCCATAAATCCTACTTTTACATGATAATATAAAATTATTATTCCAATAACGTTGACAGTGATTTTTGGTGTACGTGATGCTCAAAAGTCACATACTTTTCCCCAAGACTTCAAAAAAATCATTTATTTCATTCTCAAATTTGATTTATGTAGCAGTTTAAAAAAGAAAAACAAGAAAAAACTTTATTTTTTATTGTTTTCCTTACAGCAGTTAGCAACAGTTTTTTTTTTTACTTTAGCAAGCCAAAAATAAATACAAATTTTAAATAATTTCAACTATTTGTTTCATTCACTCATTGTTAATGGGACACAAAGTCCAACATCAAATCATGGCTTCCTGTCTATTTTCCCAAAGAAATAGACCCTTTTCACGTGACGTCACACAAACGTGATTTCCGGTTATACTGTATATTATGTCTGTGGTTTAGAACAGCAAAGCTGACAGATGAACTCTGTTTGTAGCTATTTTACATAAATAATGAAAAGAAATCTAACCAATTGCAACTGAAATTTATCCATTTATTTTATAAATATCCAACCTGTTTGTATTCGTTTTCCCCTCTTAGATCAAATGTTACAGGTACTTCACTGACGATAATTAAGATTATCTTCTTCTAATTTATGCTAATGCTAACTTTCCACGACGGGGGATGAGACGTAGAGCTGCAGAAGATCTTTTCTGATCAGTTAAAGTTGTTTACAATTACTTTACAGAACTAAAGTAAGACAATTTCAACACATCCTACAATAAAGAAAAACTAATAAGTGCCGCGTTATTTTCTGACGTAGCTCCCCTTCGTTTTTGCTCATAACTGTGTCTGATCCCTGTGGGATAATAAAGGTAAACAAGGAAAAAAATAATTTTTAACCATCTAAAAAATATTCCTATTAAAAGCACTCCTATTTTTTACAATTACCCCTTAAAATACCCCGAAAAATACCTCTGATTACAACAACTACATTTAGCCTTGGGCGCAGTTAAAACAGGCACGGCCAACATGCAGCAATGTGCATCTTGGGTGAACCTACTATGTGTGGCCAACATGAATTTGCATCAGTTTATGGGCTGATTGTACTTAAAACACGTGCGGATAACATCAAGCAAAATACAAGCAGTTAGAATAATATCTGCTCAAATGAAAAGTACATTTTTTCAGAAAAACTGATTATTCAAATTTGTATTTTGATTTGTGAGCGATCTATGAGAGGAAATTAAAATACAGTTCAGCAGGACATTCTAAAATAAATATTGTAAATTTTTCTTTTGAGATTAGTAAGATTACCTTTTATTATTTACGTAAAGTTGTGTTAAATAGCGATCAGCTGTCAGCTTTCCTGTTCTAAACCCGAAGTCACTATTTGCATTTTCGGCCCTGTCGCCATTTTGTCTGACGTCACAGTGAAAAGGGTCAGTTAAGACAGATTTTTTTTTTTTTTTCTGTGTTCACATCATCAAATTACACCAGTCGCAGATTTGAGTTGTTCCAGACTGAAGACAAAAAGAGGAAGCCAGTGTAGTGTCGGCAGACGCGGCCCAGCACAAGCAGTTAGGAGACAGTGTTGAACATGCGAGGAGATCATGAGGAACATACACGGACATGTCAAATCAAGACCAAAAAGAACCGAAGATACCCCCCTCCCCCAAGGAAAAATAAACTACCATAGATGCCTAAAAAAGATAACTTCTGGGAAAAACATAAAAGTAAAATTGAAAAAAAAAAAGGGCGACGTGACCGTTTGAGTCGCGTCTATTTTCCCTGACGGATGTGAAATCTCCAGGCGACCGAGGCGTTACTCACTGAGTCCTATCACACGTATCAGCGGCATAAAGCAAAGTCAACAGTCAGCCGTTCCCTTTCATCACTTCCTCCCATCTCTGACAGTAGAGCTGCGTGGGTTCAGCTGTTCGGATGGAAGAAGATCCCGAGCACCGGCTCATCGGAAACACAAACGTCTCACCGTCCACCCACTGCTAATTCAGTGTGTTTGCTTCTCATTAATCCTGCCGTCGTTTCGTTCCCTTGGTGGCTGTGCTGCTCTCATGTGCTTTTGGCAGTGGTACGGAGGCCTGGCAGGGCCACAAAGTCATTCTGGAAGCGTGAATTTGGCGTCCTCTGTCGTTTCCGCTCTCCCTGCGTGGTGAAGAAGGCATCTTGAAAGCGCATGCTGGAAGCTGTTGACTAGACAGAAAACGCACAAGAGTTACATCAAGACTGTGACATTCAGGCATCAAAGTTGCAGGTTTGTGTTGACCAGTAAGTCTAATACTTACAAGCCTGCGCTTCACCTTTTTAGGGAGGTCTTCATCTAAAGTATAGACATCCTCTCTTTTGGCCAGCACCTGAGATCCATCCTCAAACTCCACCTGAAGTTACAGGCAAACATTCAGAGTTTCTGCAGGACACACTCAGATGAAAATGGTGTTTTGGGTCAAATGTTTTTGTGGTGTTTTTCTGAGGATGGAAGACATATTTTAAAGAGTCACCAAACATTAAATCAATTTTTTTTTGGCTGTTGACCTTTATAAATGGAGCTTTAAAAATGTCAAATTTTTGACAGTTTAAAAATAAACTTGTTTAATTTCTGTAATTATAGTCTAAAACCGTCAGTGTGTTCCCCCCTACAGGTTGAAACGAGGTATTACAGTTGAATTTTGTGATTTGTCAACTGGTGTGAGTGCCACATCATCTCATCATCTCCAGTATAAAGCCCCGCCCATCTTTGAATCCGTAGCGGTCGTTATCGCGTTAGCTTTAGCATGGCTCTAAGGTGCTTTGCCTTCAGTTGTCAAAAATCTACTCTACACAACTTTCCAGTGGACTTGGAAGTTAGGCAAGAGGTTGAGTCCAATTGGTGTTGAATCCAGCGAACTCTGTCCTGGTGATGGATTTGGAAGTAACGTTTCCCTCGGGATTGTTGGCTTAATGCGTTAGCCTATATTAGCTATGATGCTAGCATTTCCTTCAGTCTGGACCATGAGCGCCTGTCTCTGGAGAAAAATCCTCAAATCCGTGAAACCTTTTTTTTTTTAAACATACATAAACTAGAAATTTTCACTTTTTCGGTGTTTTATCTGTAAGAAAGAAAAACCTTAATGTTGGAATTACAAACATGTTCACAAATATTACCATCTATCATATCAGGAAAAAAAAAACAATATTGGGCATCCAAAATTTTTCCCACGCACCTGTGGAAGATTGATTGTTCAATATTTTTTTTAAAGAGAAGAATTTGTTGATTCAATTTTTATTTCAATAACTTAATTTTTTACTGTTTAGTACTCTTTAGTTTTATTTTTAACTTTTACTCCAATTATTCTTTGTTTGACTTTACTTTGACCAAAGTGCTTTTATTTTGAAATCAAGCAACTCTTATAATTTGGGAAACTCCGCCTGCTTTTGTCACCATTAAGCCTGTGACACTGATCGACTTTAGAGAAATAAATATCAATAATGCAACTTTTATGCAAATACTTTTATTGAGTATTTTTAGACAAGATTTTCAAACGTATTTCTGTTGTTGAAATACGATTATTAAGAAAATAAGACTGAAATACTCTTTTTTTTTTTGCCAGATTTGTAATAATACATATCCTACAGTTATTTCAATTTTATTAACTCTTTTAGGGTGTATTCAGAAGCCTTTGGTCTGTGTGCTAACTAAATGAAATTGGCTTTAAAAAGCTAAAAATAACAGTTTCTGGAAAAATTGATGCAGATCTTCCTACTAGAAATGTCTGCTAAAAGCAGAAATAATACTGGAATGGTATATCTAATTAGAGAACACTTGTTACAATGCTTAAATTCAAACATTTTTAATTTTAAAAATATGAGAAAGTGGGTTATGTGCTGCAAAAACGTAGTTCCTGGAATGAAGCCTGAAACCGTGGCATAACTAAAACATACTTTGACAATGGACATTCCTTGTTCAGTCCTAAAAAAAACCCCAAAAACACCCCCGTGTTCATCTGAGTGTCTGCGTCAGAGATGCATTTGTGCATAACTAATGTTTGACGCCCTGCTCGACTAAATAAAGCTTTAAGTGCAAGCCCCAGGACTCTTAGTTACTGAATAATAGAGTGAGTTTGAATAATGCAGATTGTCACCTCCCTCATATCCTCCCCCTCATGGTCTTAGACGCCCCATCTTTTCTCTCGACACATCCTCCCTCGCTGTCTCTGGACAGGCTTTTTTCTTTTTTTGGTCCTCTCATCGTTTTCAATTTTCCTTCCAGTCACCGCGACCTAAACGGCTTCCTGAATACCCTAAGTAGCCACCTCTTCTTCTTTTTTTTTTTGCTTGTGGCCACCTCTCCGGATGTAGACCGCGGGGACCCTGACGACGTCAGAGGACTCACAATAACCGCTCTGAAAGAATCCGACAACTCCACTTCTGTGCCGCTGCTCCTCCGAAGCAAAAACTGGGTCACTGGCTTACCTGCTGTTTCCACATGGCCGCACACTAACGCCTCTAATGTGTTTCCCTATGCTAGGTCATGCACGCATGTCACTCCAGAACTAAAAAACAAAGATTGAATCCGCTCAGGTGCTCTTACCTGGTACATATGAGAGACGTTGGATCCCAGATATTTAGCACCGTAGAAAAGTCCATCCGGCCATTTCACTTGAACCGCTTCACCCACTTCTGGAGGACCCAGATTTACACAGTCTCTGCTCTGAATATACAAAAAAAAAAAGAACCATCTGAGAACTAAAAAAAAGTAAATTTAAAAGTAACTAGAAAAGTTGCATTACCTGCGACTAAATATATTTTAAGTCTTGTAGTGTGAACGCTTTTAGCGGAAAGAAGTCGCTGAAGCTTTTCGCTAAAAATGGTGACACAATTTACTTTAATTGCTGAAGGGATTTGCTGAAAATGCAAAAACTTTTTGCAAAATGTTAAATTTGCTGAAAGACTGAACCAAATAAAATCTAAGGTATTCCTGTCAGTAGCTTTGTACTTTTAACCTTTCCTTTCCTCCGTCGTTTTGGATTTATACTTCACCATAAATCTATTTGACTGACGCGTTGTAAAATCCAAAATATTGTTTTCAATTAACATTTAATTTTTTTCTTTTTTCTTTTTAAAGCGGCTCTAAAACAGACTCATTATGAAAAATAAAACATGTTTTCAACAACATGTTTAAATTTGCATTTTAAAGTTTTACATTATTTTACTAACTTTAAGGCCTGAAGAATAAAAAAAAAAATTAAGAAATCCATTAAGTGTAAAAAAAAAAGAGAGAAAAAAAAAAGCCGTTTTTTTTTTACGCTATCTGATCCTGGACTCTTATGTAAGCTCACAACATAAATGATAAATTTGCATCTAAATAACAGAAACTTTTTCTATAACTGCAAATAAAAATGTTTTCAATAAGAAGTTTGACTGCTTTTAAATAAAAAATCAAATTCTTATAAAACAGACTTGAAAATAAGATGTTTCCTTCTTTTTAAAGCTTCCTCTGAGGCTTTAATATTTGATACGACCTTGTTCAACTGTGAGGCGATTCAATGAGATGGGTGTCTAATTAAGCATGACCTCACCACAATGTCCTCGGGGTAGGTGTCGTTGGAGAAGGAGCCGTCATCAAACATGACCTCGTAGAAGGTCTGAGAGGTGATCTGGGTAACTTTGGAGCTGTAGTAGCGCAGGTTCTTGTGCTTGGAGATCACCGTCTGGCCCAGAGAGACGGGAGCCTGGTACGCACGCTGCTTCTAGTTCAGACGAAGAGGAGCAATTAGAGCAAGAACAGAATGTACAGACTCAATTCCTTTGTGACATTTGAAAGCTAAAGCTCCTTTAAGACGCCGATCATTAGAGTGACGAGTGAAAACACAAAAAAATGCCAACAGTTTTGACTCCTAAAATAACTGTGACTTAATCAATACACAAGAATTTCCTGATTTAGATTTTTTTTTGCCAATTTGTGTTTGTTAACCAATCTTTCTTGTTAGAGGCAACTTCATTGAATAAAGTAATAATTTTGCAGGTAAGTTCAACTTTTTTTGTAGAAAAATGCATTTAAAAAGCTTCAAAATAGACACAAATGTACATATCTAGCACCTTTTGAAACTTAAAAACGTTTGCTTTGATTTTCAGTTATAAGTATGCATTTGTAAGTTTTCTAAAAAAAATAAAAAATAAAAAAAAACTGTTGCATCATATTCCATCAGTGTAATTTTTGTGTTTAAAGTGTGATACAAAAAATAAATAAATCTAAATAACCTGCTGATGGTTACACATTTTTTTATGAGCCGTTAAAATTTAACAACTATAGTTAATTGATTTATATTGTGATATATATCGTTATTGAAAGAAATAAAAAAAACTATATCATTATATAAAAAAGATCCTTATTGTCCAGCCCCACAAAAAAGCAATAAATTCTACTATTCTTAGTGTTAAAATAAAGAATTCTTAATCTATTGATCATTGACTGTATAAGAGAACTGGACAGACAAAATTAAGTCAATTTAGTCACCATTTTTCTGCAATACAGATGTCGACATCCTCAATAAGCAGTGATTGGTCCGAGTCGGTCTGAGACTACATTTCTATGGCAACCACTCTCTCCAATCAGGAGTAAGCTTGTTAGAAGACCACACCCCTTCCACTGAAGGCGAGCGAATCTGTCAATCAAAGGCTTTAAACGTTTGACGTGAGACCATCTACTTTTATCAAGGCACCTGTTTGATCAGTTTACTTGAATATATTATGCTACCCCAACAATATCATGAAAAAATGGTAGATGGCAAAAAACTAACAGAGCAAGAATGGTTATTCTGAAAATTAAATGAGCTGTTTTTTGGACAATGCCATGAGGGGGAAGGGTCACGTTCTCTTATCCCAGGGGTCTACAACCTGTGGCTCCAGAGCTACATGTGGGTCTTTTATCTCTCCATGGTGGCTCCTTGGCCAAACATAAAATAAGTCAGGGAGGCTGCTGACCCAGCCATGTCGACCGTTTGAGCCAGCAGCGCCTAACTAAAACAATCTAAAAAAACAAAACAAACAAACAAAAAAAAACAAATAAATAAAACCCGCAAACTAAGACTACCAAGGTCCAACCATCCATCCATCCATTTTTCTTGACCGCTTCCTCCCTTTCGGGGTCGCGGGGGTGCCGGAGCCTATCCCGGCTACTGAAGGGCGAAGGCGGGGTTCACCCTGGACAGGTCGCCAGTCTGTCACAGGGCCTCAATCACACACCCATTCACCCTCACATTCACACCTAGGGGCAATTTAGAGTCACCAATTAACCTATGAAGCATGTTTTTGGACGGTGGGAGGAAGCCGGAGTCCCCGGTGAAAACCCACGCATGCACGGGGAGAACATGCAAACTCCACACAGAAAGGTCCCAGCCGGGAGTCGAACCGGGGCCTTCTCGCTGTGAGGCGAGAGCGCTAACCACTTGCGCCACCGTGCAGCCCCCCAAGGTCCAACCCCAAACTAAAATAACAAAACCCAGCAGTGTGAGACGGCTGAAGAAAATGAGGGAAAAAAATAAATAAATAAATGAAAAAGAAAATATATTTTATTTTAATATAAGTAAGGATAACTTAATTAGCATTTATTTAATTTAGATTAGTTAAATTAATAAATTAATGGCTGAGGTTAACATAGATGATAAACTATGTGGGTTTTTACATCCCTGTTGACCTGAAGACATTTTGTTTTCTCAACGCTACCTCCACAATGAACAGATTTTATATGCAAGCAAAAATTTGGTAAAAAATGTGTTTTTTACTAGAGATTATCTTGTGCTGCACAACATTGATTATTAAAAAAAAAAAAAAAAACATTTTGAGACATGCTAGGTTCTTTTTATATTTTTGCTTTTGTTTGTACCAAAAAAGGGGCGTAATTTATATTTATTATTAAAAAACAGAAAGTCATGAATGCAAATCCAAATTTCTTAGAGGCTAAAGTAATACTATGCTGCTTCCTCTACGTTTTGATCAGTAGAAAATGAGCCCAAATGGGTCTTTTCCTGTTAAAGGTTGTCAACTCCTGTCTTATACAGTCAATAGTATTGATCATCAATTCGTACAAGCAGTTGCTCCTGTCCAACTTACAGCTGAGGAAATCCTTGACTGGTGTCTGTGGCAGGTGACTGACACCACGTAAGGCCAGTCATCGGGCTCCATGACCACACCTGCAGCGTGGGCACAGGTCACGTGAAAGGAGGTGGGACACCGGCCACACGAGCACTGGATACAAGCCTGCCGCCTCCCCGCGCAGCGATTCCGACAATAGATGCACTTCTGCAAACACACAAAAAGATCCATCAAAGCCAAACCGTCGCCGTTAAGAACCCCACTTCTTTGCGTTTCCGGCGTGCCTGTTGTGTTTGCAAAGCAGCAATCCCAGCCTGGCTGGATAAAACTCAACGAGGCCTGAATCTCATCATCTAAAAGGGCAAACGTTCAGTAGGGAGTGAAACAAAAGCCGAACATGAAACGAACACACAGCAAGACGCCCCTCTGCTGCTCAGTGGTGTCACAAACCTCCACTGTCATCCAAAACCATCACGTCTCCAAAGTAATTACATCTCCTGAATGTGCTTTGATTGAAGACCGTTGTAAAAACAAAATTACTTGGGAGAAACGAGGAGATGTGATAGTCAGACGCAAATAATTGCAAAAGTTCAATAAAAGAAAACAAAACACCACAAGTTTGAGGTTTTCTCTGTGAAGTAGTGCTGCCACGTCTGCTGTGGGAATTTTCTTTTCTTGTGATGAGGTTTGAACAACACATGACTACAAAATACAAGTCATGCTACACACAAGCATCCCTAGAAAAATGGCCCATTTTCTTGGAAAATCAGCAGGTTTGGTTTCACTTACACAAACACAATAATGACTATTGAGTGAGAGACTGACTAGTATGTGACTCACTCGTCTCTATAGTGCTTTTTTTTTGTGAAACTTTCTTTAGGTTTTTTCATCAAAATAGGGTCTAGAATTTGAAATATATTTTATTTTCGCTACATTGTTTTAGATTTTCGAATATTTAATTAACTAAATCTGAACTAAAGAATAGAAAACAAGAGTTTGTTATCGACTGAGCTCAGATTATCGACTCCTCAACATCCTGATTCGGCATGTTAACTTTATTATTTTCATTTTTGTGTTTTATGCTTGAACAGTTTTATTTTTAGCATCTTATTCCTTTTTATTTTATGTATACATGTTTATTGGCAGCTTTATCTTTTAAAATGAGGTCATAACTGTCATGCTGTTGCTAATGTGCCCGGGCAGAACACTCTAAAATGTCAGTGTTGCTTTAGTTTCCTCATTTAGTTTTAACAGCTTTTATGCTGATTAATTTTAGCGTGTTTAAAGGACACTTTAGTCTGATTTGTGGTAGAAATTAATCTTTTTTTATTTTATCTTGATCTAATTTCAAGCGTTACAGTTTTTTGTTTTTTCTTGTGATTATGCCATTTTTAGCCAAAATCAAAAACCCTGTGTTACTTTCTAGGACATAGTTTCTGCAGAGCGGCAGGAGTTTGTTAGAATTTTGCCTTTTTAATGGCGGGTTGGTGGAGAAGAACCCCCTTTCCCTTCTCCTGTTGCAGAGGATGGAGCTTGTGCCCCCGCCCAGCATATTTTTAATGTCAGAAAATTAGCTCTTTTTCCAACTTTATTTTTTTCTGCTCCTGATTCACAACAATTTAAATAAAGAAATACTCAAAAATACAATTTTTAGCTTAATTTTATTGATTTTTTCCTCATTTGTCACTCATAGTTAGGGTATACTTGCATGTCTCTCTCATCTTAAGTGGGAGAACTTACAGAATTGTCTGAATAAATACTTTTTTGCTCCACTGTATGTCCTCATCATTAAAAAAATGGCACAGAACATCTTAAAACATTTTCATCGAAGATTAAACAATTGAAAAGTATGTGACATAAAATTGGAACATTTTTGGAGAAGTAATCCCGCACTTTTGTGGATGAAATCACCCTTTAAACACTTAATCCTGACTTAGAACTAGTAAGAAATTGGGAATATTAAACAGACTGTTAAGAATAGCCAAATAATGAACTGATCAGATTTTTTTTTCTCCTTGTATCTTTGAAACGGCAATTTTTAATCAAAATGGTGGAGTTAGGTGGCATAAATTGATTTTAACCCCTGCAGCCTCTTCCTTAAGTCTTGATTCCGGTACGATGAAGCCCTCTGCATGAAGTCCTCTTTTTCCCTTAAAAATGCAATACAAGCGCTTCAGCCCAAACTAAGCTAATAAAAATCCAAACTTTGGACTTCTTTATGAAAGTTACATTACCACAGCCTCCGTTTGCTCGCCCCATTTCCCAAGTGAAGTGTTTAAGTTGGTGGTTGTCTTGATGACTAACCTGCCCTAGATTTCTTAAAGACTTTTCCCAGACCTCCTTCATTGTGGACAGCTAAAAAAAAAAAAACTGGCACAGCTGCCTCTGTCCGCCAATTCAAGTCAAAATGGCAAGATATGAGGGAACAAACCTTTGTTCAAATCAGTGTTTACATTGATGGGGAATAAAAAAAACAATGCACTTGAAAGCACGGAGCACATTTGTCAGCAAACTTTGATGCTCTAAATGTGTGTGAGCCAAATCCATCTTTCCCCACAGCTGGTGCCTTCCTCTGAGTGTCTCTGGGTTCCTGTGTTGAGTCATGCGTTAAGAACATTCCCACAGTAAATTATGAATGCGTGTGTGTGTTTGTGCGCGCCCGTGTGCGCGTGTTAACCCAGCCCCTGCTGGTGAATTATGAATGCGCTGGGCAGCTGCAGGGGCAGCGGGTCCAACTTTGAGACACGTGGCTCATGAAGTAAATATAAATAAAAGGTGAACCATTAACTTAAGGGGAACTCGATTTAAGAAAATAAAAGAAAGTGTGCTTTTTTTTTTTTTACAAAATAAAAGGCTTCTAATATGTTTTTTACAAAAAGCCTCTTGCATGACTTATTTTATATTTTAATTAGAAAATTCTTAAAACACTAAGAATTTAAAAAAAAAAAACATGCAGCTCCCTCAAAGGCTGAAAAGAAAATAGTTAATTAGAAATGTGGCACAATTAAGCTTTAGGTCATAACTGCCTGGATGGGTGGATATGGGCTGTCGAAGGGCAAAAAATGGAAAAGGATCATTAGATGAGGTCTTTAAGATTCATCCAAACCTGTCTATCACCCTCCAAAGGCTTGGAAAACTTAAAAACCTGCAGATCCATACAGGTCAGAGCAGCAGGAGCTGCAGGAGCTAGAAATTTGATTGTGGTTTGTGGGAAGTTAGCTGCGCCAGTTCCAGTATTCTTTTGTTCACACTCTCTCTCGCTAGCTTATAACTCCTCACAAGCCAAAGTTAACATTAGCATAGCTACATCATACTGTTTATAGCAGGGACCCATAAAACTATTTAACCAGACCCGACGAACTAGAATGAATTATACTGATAATCCTTATTAATGTTTTATTCTCTCCTCTCTTCTGTTGTTTCCCCATAGATCACCCTCTACAAATACATTGGCATTTGTTAAAGGGACAGAAATTTAATGACTGCATTCATGATGAGCCTTTTCCTGATCATTCCAACACCTCATGAGTGCAGCATTTCTCTAAATTTGCCTTTTTTCCCTGAAGGATTTCAACCTATTGGGGCAATTGGCACTAAAATGAAAACAAAAGCTACAGTTTTGAAATAAAACTCCAAAATGTTCTGTTTTAAAATATATTTATCAATTTCAATAAAAATTAAAGATTTTTTTGTTCAGATTGCATATTATTTCTTTCTATTATGAGGTGGATTACAAAATTGCTCCTGGTCCAGCCCTTCTGACAAATTTTAGAACTAAGTCAAGTCAAAAAATCGGCCACCCTTGTTTAGAGCTAGATGGTAGCTCAGACGAGGAAAACAAAGAAGTTAATGGGTCTATTTGTCTGCAAGTGGATGCTTTAGAATTGTAGCGGAGAAGGGAGACATTGGTCCGCCATTGCAGTTTCTCCGTCACAAACCTGAGCTTTCATCTGATCCAACACAATTTGAATAAAGAAATGCTCAAAGACGAAATTTTAATCTGAAATTATGTTACACTTCTCCTCCATTATGAGAAAAATGCTACAAGAACATGTTAAAAACGCAATTTTCACTGGAATGAGTCTTTACGAGATAACCAGAGAGAAGTGTCCCATCAAGAAGCAGTTGGGGTCCAACCACTTGAGCCTTTGAGGGCTTCAATAGCATTCTCCATTTTGGACCTTTATTCTGTTCATATTTTGGCTGGCGGATATGAAAATGAGGCTGTGGTTTTTGCTTTTAAATCCAAATGAGCATAATTTCAGTGTGGTGCGAGAGGCTGTAAAGCATTTCCTCGTAAATTCCATGTGGGTAAAGTCACTAGTCTCTGTAAAGTCGAGCATTTTGTAACATATTGACTAAAATATAGAAGTTTAAAATATTTTAAGGAGTCTAAGAAGAAAGTCTGAAGTATTTTTGAAAAGCGCCATCTCACTTCCGTTGTTTAGTTTTAGTCAGATTTAGATTGAGCCGACAAGTTCACCCACACACATATGAAAGCAGACACACACGTATCCAACATGCAAATCACCAGCACACGGGAAGCTCGACACACACACAAACCCCGCCCCCCACTCCCAACCAATAGCGGGTAATTATCCAGCTTTGATTGCGGGCATGTTCGTCTCACACAGTTAATTAGGACTTTGAAGACCTCATTAAAGAGACGGGGCCGGCCCCCAAGGCTTGTGCGTGTTCGCTCACCAGCTTGTAGCGCTGCACGGGGATCCTGCTGGTGTCAATGGGACTCTTCTGGACTTCGTCGGTGAACCTCGCCTCCGGCAGTGCCACTGCACACATCACATGGGCCCATCTACACACAAACACCAACGAACAGTTGAACACATTGTGATAATTAAGATAAAAAAGACAATTAAGTAGCAGAGCCCTGGAGAGGAAGGATAAATATGCAGAGATAATCTTTCAATAGAAGCATATCTCACTTGTCGTTTTGGGTTTTCTTCAGAGCCCCCCCTCTGAGGTTACACAGACAGCACTCCTGAGGACAGAGACAGATGAGGGGGTCACCATGGGTGGCAAACACTTCCTAAACAGACCTGCATCATGTTGGTGAGTTAGCTTTTCTGTCAGTTGTGGTGTATCAAGACAGGTCAGAATCTTCCCTCACTTATAGAATTCCCTTTGATGATTTTTTTTCTTCAGTGCAATTTAGCATTTTTTTTTTTTTAACAGAGGATACTTCTGCGTCCTTATTGGTTGTGGGCCTTGTCAATCAATCTCTTCTGTGACAGATCTCCTGTACATATGCGCTTAAGTAACTAATCATGTGACCAATCACGATTAATCGTGAACAATCACGATTAATCACCAAAATCGCAATTAATCGTGATTGCAAATGATTCATCACGGTTAATCGTGAACAATCGCAATTGGTTGCGATTAATCCTAAACAATCATGATTAATCGTAATCACAATTAAACATAATTAATCGTGGCCAATCACAGTTAATCGTGAACAATCACGATTAATCCTGAACAATCGCAATTGGTCACGATTAATCCTAAACAATCATGGTTAATCGTGATTAATCGTAACCACAACTAAACATAATTAATCGTGGCCAATCACAGTTAATCGTGAATAATCGTGAACAATCACGATTAATCGTGATTAATTGTGAACATTACAATTAACCGTGTTAATCTTGATTGATTTGTAATTGTTCAAGATTAATCATGATGAATTGTAAAAAAATCACAATTAATTGTGATTAATCGTAAAAAATTGTAATTGTAATTGTAATTGTTGAGGATTAATCTTAAAAAAATCACGATAAATCCCGATTGGTCACTATTAATTGTGATCAATTAATCGTGATCAATCATGATTAATCGCTACAGGTCATGATTAATTGTAATTGTTCATGATTAATCACAATCCAAAAGTGTGATTAATCTGGTTAATTTTGTAATCGATTGACAGGATTAATCCAGTCTTCTATTTTTTTCGACAAAACATGGTCTAAAAGATCAGAAAGGCTGAGCTGAACTCTCACAAAGGTAAAAATGTGTCTTACAGCTGTGAAGCTTCCCTGCGTGCAGCGATCACACAACCACTGTTCATGAATGGCATCTGCCGCCACACCGTAGCAGCCTAAAGAAAGCAGAGACGGAGGTTAGTCAGAAAGAAAAATATTTTTCTCAAATACAAGAGGTGATGTGAGGTGTGTGTGGCCAGATCTATAGAATTTAAGGCAAAAAAAAAAGAAAAAAGACTTGACAGGAAATGGTAAATCTATTATGAGCCCTAAAGTGCCACATCAACATTGTTTCCACAGATTCTTGACTTGTATTGAAGTGGTATTGTTCCATGTAGACACGCAGAGAACTGCAGACAGAGTGGAAACTGAGATGTCGGTGGTCTGCGTGTGTGGATGGGGGGGGGGGGGTGTTTGTGTGGCGATGAGAACGAAAGGCAAACAACACCAGGAGGAAGCGTTCAAACTGGGTACTTTTAGGGCGCATTTCTTGGAAAGTAAAACAAACGTTTTATACTAAATATTAATCCTGCCGACCCTCAAACTGACAGAAAAAACATGTTTTAGCTAAACAAACGTGAGTCGTCTTAATTTAAATCCACAAAATAGAAGCAGACAATAAACAAAGCTGAATATATATATATATATTTATTTTACTTCTGAGTCTCCACTCTGTCCTTCGACTATCCATCATCAAACCGAAAATAAAATCTAAGCCCACCTCTGTTTCCTTTCTCTGGCTCAAATGACAGCAGCGTTGAGAGAAAGCTACATCAACGTCTTGCATCTTTAAACAACACGTGTTGGCTTTTTTCCGCGGTGTCTGATGACATCCACCGTTCCTCCTACACCCACTCAAACAAAGTAAACACAATTGTAGTGCAGCTGCTGTGCACACACCACACACCATCTCCGAGCGTGTCCCGCCACATCTTTCAACATGATGGTGGTCAAATCTGCGCATCTGACTTCAGATGGGACAGACGAGTCGCTCTCGTTAGGCCGACGAGGGAAATAAAATACTTGGAACTGCTGGGAGGAGCTGAATGCGTCAAGATATAAACCCGCTGACCCCACAATTATGACATCAGAAGGACGAGCACAATGTATTAGAATAGATAGCTTTGTCTGGTCGGGTGGTAAACACTTGCATCTATACTAGTAGTTTACTCCCCGTGTGTGTTTGTGTGTTTGTACGCACTGGCGTGGACTTGCAGGCAGCAGCTCTGGCAGTACAGTAGAGGAGAGGTGCCGTCCTCTTGGAGTAACGGGTTGGTGGGAGTCGGGGGACAGTTTTGCTCCCGGAAGGAAAAGCAGATCTCAGGGACCAGAGGTTTGGTCCTCCTCATCTCCCCCAGCCTAGGGGCCGGGCCCTCCACCGCAGAAACCGATCTGGAGCCGTCCTTAGCTGACGCGGGTTTACAATCCTCTGCCTTGTCCTCAGCCTGCAGATGTTTGAATACCAGAAAAAGTGGGGGAGAAAAAACTTCTTATAGTCTGATATGAAACGACTGAGTGATAGCTGTTTATTTCTCTATAGTAGATTTAGGCTTTTTGGAACCAGCAGGTACTTCCTGTTTGGAACATAAGGGAGTAGGGGTCACTCAGTCCAGTTCTCATATACATTCATTGGTTAATGCAAAAGTTTTTATCTGGGGGTTCAGATTAACCTCAAAATAGATACTTAGTTTAGAATTTTGATCTTAGAAAATTAGTTTTTTTTTTTTCTGATTTACCCCCCAAAAAATCTTTAAAACTGAGTCCTTTAAGTGTGAAAGAAAACCAGATTGATCTTTGTACCTGATAATAGGGCATGAAGAGCGTGCACACAGCGCAGTATGGCTGCATGGTGGCCGCGTGAGCGTTGTACTCTTTCTCTGCTGCAAAGCACGGTTTTCGGTTTTGCCAAAGGTGAACAAGAGGCTTTGCCCACGGCTCCAGTTCCTGCTCCTCTTCCTCTGCCAAGCTTGCTTCAGAAGGCTCTGAGGAAGAAAAAAAAAACATTAAAATTCATTTCAAAATCTGAAAATGACAATGTGTAACCTCTGGGGAAAAAAAAAAAAAAAATTGTACACTCTGATATAACGAAAAACGCTCGGGGTCTTATGTCACCACAATGCTGGAAGAATTTATGCTAAACCGTTGATCTGTTTGTTTCTTCAGAAATCCTCAGCTGTAATAAAAATACCATCTGTTATTTCATTTCCCTGTGACTATATGTGACCCCAAACAATTACTGTGGACCTTTTGTTTTCCTTCTTTTTTTTTAATCTTTATTTAAATTGCAGCATCAAACACTGAAATCCCTAAAACAAGGGAAAGAAAAATAAACCTCAATGATTTGTAATTTTTCCATATTCTTTACAAGAAAGTGAAGATTTCAGCTTTTTAAATAGAAAAAAAGACGGTTGAGTCATATTTCACATTATATTTTTCTCAGTCCCCACAATTAACTTAACAGGCGCCTGTCTCTTTATAAAGCCGCCCTAAAAATTAAGCTGTCATCATCACAGAACAGGCGCTTTACGGTTTCATTTATATTTTTTAATTGCAAAGTCGTTCATCTTTTTTTTTTCTCTCTTTTGTAAATCATAGTGGGAACAAATGTGACTGCGGGTGCATCTCATTTTTTTTCCTTTTGCTTAGGCGGACCCTCCCTCCTCAGACATCATTAAAACGAGGATTATCCATCACAAGGTCGCTGTGGTGAAGCCTGAGAATTAATTCGACTTGATTTAATGTAAATACTTTAATGTAAATATCCATTTGGCTTAATTGCTTTTTAGTTTACAGCTTAAAAGCAGACATTTATATCATTTTAACAGAGTATTTGCCCTTTAAAAATACGAAGACAATGCCTTGGAGCCTGGAAATCCAATTAATGTAAAAGAAATGTTTGGCAGCTGTGTTTTGGTTGACCACAACAAGTCAAAGTTTTATGGTTTCCGGCCTGGTTCCACTCTATCGCAGCTCTCTTAGCACTCTTGTGAAGCGAAGCGAAGCAGCACAGGAAACGTCTCTGAAATGACTGATGCTACAAGTCTGTTTTAAAGCTGATTTCCCCGAGTGTGCGAATACGCCCACCCTCGTCGCTGGTGGTCTGCTGCTTGACGGCAGTGGGCACAGCTCTGGCGGTGGGTTTCCTGAGTGGGTGGCGCCAGCTTTTGGTGGTCTTCTTTGTGAGGGCGGGGTACTAGTAAAGACAAAAGACAGGAGGTCACACGATGGGCATTTGACGAAAAAAAATGTTTAAGTTGGGGAACAAACCTCGCCAGCCTCCCGGCCTGACTCGTCACTTTCCTCCTCTTCCTCAGACGAGCTGCTGCTGCTCTCCTCATTTCCGCTGCTTTGCTGCTCCTCTCCATCAGATGTGTCCTCCTCCGTGTCGGACGCTGTGGCGTCCGTTGTCGCCGCCACCACCACCATCTCGGGGTACATCCTCTCGTCTGCCTCCCGTCCTTTCGGCAGATGTTCTACCCTGTTTGCCTCTCCTCGTTGAGGCTGGTACTCCTCACAGAGCTCCAGCGGCTCAATAGCACCGATCGACAGCAGGGAAGTGGGCTCCAGTTGGGCCCAGGTGAGAGCCCCGCCTCCATCGTCCTGGTTTTTGGACCGACAGAGGTCTTGTGCCGGGCCTTCCAGGTCGGTGACCTGCTTACATAGGGGTTCGCTCCACATGGTGTACGTTAGCGAGTCGTGGGAGAAATCGGAGGGGAGTTCTGGGTTCAGACCCTGGATGAGGGCTGAAGGTTCCTGGGAGCTGAAGTTTTTCCAGATTCCACTGGAGAAGGTTTTGGCCTCCATGTATGGAGAGTCGGAGGAGGGCTGTGTAGTGAAGTGGCTGAGATTTGGTAGTGTGTGGTTGGATAATAAAGGGACAGGAGCCGGGAACTTCTGGTTTGTGTCACTCAAGACGTTGCCATCCATTTGAACCGCGTCTCTGGAGTCGTCTTCATTAGAGTTGGGATGCGGTTCTCTTGGACTCGCAGTTCTCCGAGCCAGTTGGCCGGGGACTGCACCCCCACGTTTTTCCACGTCCGCCGGATCGTTTGTTGCAGTGACGGGGGAAGTTATTAGATCAGATGTTTTTTCCTCCAAACCACTAGCGCTCAAATGAGCCGTGTTTCCTCCGGCGCGTTTTCCCGCTTCCTCTGTGGCGTGGCGCGGGGCGGGCTGCTCGGTCGGAGTCTCCCTCTGCAGCACAGGTGCCACCTGGTTGCTGCAGGCGCCCGGCTTGGGGAAAGCCAAACCGTCGTCGCCGTCGTCTGCGGGAGTGAGGGAGGGCATTTCTTGGGTTAACACCGGGGGCAAAGGGCAGATTCCAGCCTTGTCCTCTGGCTCCAGCGTGAGTCGAGGCATGTCCACGGCGGCCTGCTGGAGCACGGGAGGGAACAGGTTTTCCTCCACCGGTCTTTTCCCGGCCTCGCAGTTGTGTTGTGAGGCATTTGACGTGCAACTACCCCCCTCTGCTGGCTCACTCTTAAGATTATAAAGTGCTTCTGTGGTGGAGTGTTGTTTAATACATGTGGGGTCAACAAGTGTGTCCATTTCCTCTGTTTGGATGTCCATGCTGCTGTCAGCACCAACACACCGGCTTAAAGAGGAGGAACCATTAATCTGGGATTCTAGGGGGGACGAGTCTGTTACAGTTTCAGTAGAAATATTCGTGGGGGAAGGTAAACCAACGCCGTTGGCTTCTAGGGGAGAGTTCGATGCAGAGGAGAAACTCCTCGACTCTTTGGCTCCAGGCTGCATCTGAGTAACCTCCGGATTCGATGTTGGACTTGCGGGGATCTGGTTTGTCGACGGGGAACCGGGAACGTCGGGAATCTCTGTCGGGGATATTTTTTCCTCGTTGTTTGATGGCGAAGCAGGCGAGTTCTGCGCGTCGCTCTTGAAGGAAAAGCCTTTACTCTCAACTCGATTCACTTTGACGACACACATTTGTCTGCAAGCACCTGTCAAAAAATGTATATATTAATAAATGCAAAACTAAATAACTTGTGTGTTCTAAGCGCCTCTTACCAGAAAGCTGAGAAGAGTTTATACTCTGGCTTTGTTTGGACTCCTTCCTGCACGCTGCCCCTGTAACAGATCTCCGCACTTTGGGTCCAGACGGACCGCCAGAACCTTTCTTTTTGCTTCCCTTTAGTGCTAAGCCGTCATCCAGTCCAACTGGCTCTTCCGTGGTCCGCAGGCGCTTGGAGTGCATGCGAGAGTGGCTACTGCTGTAAGGAGGGAGATGGAACAAAGAAGACTAAAACTAACCGAAAACATTAAAAAAATGCATTTTTTAATGAAAATGTGGATTTTTATTCTAAAATTTATAGCTAGAAGTCGCAAGTTTTTTCCCCTTTAATCATGAGGAAGTTCCACTGTAAACTACATACATACATAACTGCACACTTGAAATATCAGACTCCATTTTTTGTCGGTGGAGAGTAGTGATGCCACAAACGATTATTTTAATAATCGACTAATCTCCGATTATTTTTTTCAGATTAGTTGACCAATCGGGTCATGCGCAATGTGAAAGTAAAGCCTCATTAGCTTTCAACTAACTAAAAATAAAGATAATTAAGATGATAGTTTATTAAACTTTTAATGAGTCGTGCAGCCTCTGTCCGTCATTAATTTTTGGTATTAAAACAAGATTAAATCAAATTAGGTCGGCTATTTTAGGAACTATTTTTCACAAAAGATAAAGTTTTTGTCTCACTGACTGAAATGTAACAAAAGTTGTATCACCTGCGATAATGCTTGTGTGAATGCTTTTTGCTAAAAGTATTAGCATTAACTGCTGAAGGGATTTGCTGAAAGTGCAAAAGTGATTTGTAAAATGTTAAATTTTCTAAAAGACTGGATATTTTGTCAAAGAACTATGAAAGAGCACTGAAGTTTATCTAAATTTCTGAAGAAATTTGTAGTGAAATTGCTTAAAATCCCCAATACATGCCAATTTTGCACAAATATTTGGTGTGTTGCTTAAATTTGAGCTAATCTCCAAATTAGCATAAAAACAGTAGATGCAAAATAAACCAAAAAAAAAAAAATAGCTTGTTGCTTTAACACAAGCAAAAACCCCAAAATAGCCCTAAAATCCCTCAATAAACTAAATTAGTCAAAAATGTTAGCCTGTTGCTAAAATAGGAGCTAAACTCTAAATTAGCCTAGAAAAAACTTAGTAGATAACAAATTAGCCAAAAACGTTAGCATGGTGCTAATACATTAGCTAAACTAGCCTGGAAAACCCCAGTGGTTAACAAATAGGCCAAAAATGTTAGCATGGTGCTAAAATATTAGCTAAACTCTAAACTAGTCTGGAAAATCCTAGTGGTTAACAAATAAGCCAAAAATGTTAGCATGTTGCTAAAATATTAGGTAAACTCCAATTTTTTTGAAAATTACTGTAAAAGATTAAAACATAGCCCATGAAAATATTTAAAGACTTGTTGCTAATCTGCTTAAAATTTTTAAATGTGAAGACGTTCCAATGGGACATATTTTGCTCAATATTTCAAAAATGCTTATGAATACCAAAATGCAAGCAGTGAACGTTTTGATACAAAGATTGCTGAAATCGCTGAAAGTGTAATTGAGTTTTTATTTGCCAAAAAACATATGGAAGAAGCAGGACAATCACTAACGTGTGGATTCTTACTAAGCACAAAGAAAGTGGAAAAAAAGTTACAAAAAGTGCATTTTTTGGTTGCTGAATGCTCACAACTTTGTTCAACTTTCCTACACTCCGACTCCATATAATATAAAGTAACGACTAATCGACTATTAAATTAGTCGTCGACTTTTTTAATAGTCGATTAGTCGTTGAATCGTGGCAGCCCTCGTGCAGAAACACGTTAATTTGTTTCTAGTTGTCAAAATCCCAAATCCCAGTGAGTTTATGGTGCAACACGGACACAGTACCCTTTACTGGAAGACTTGGTCTTCCGGCGCCTGTGCAACCAGCTCTGCAGCTCCGGTGTTGTACTCGGGGTGGCCAGGGTGTGGTCGATGGCGGCGGAGTCCTTGCCCAGCATCCATGCCGCGTACCGGTCCGGCTGGAAGCGCTTCACAAAGGGCTCCATGGATATTTTCACCATGTCTTTGCTACATGTACACTTAAAAAAGGAGGGAAAAAAGTAGTGAAAAGTGTGAAAGGTAATAATTCTATTCACATATGAATATATCGTAGGAGAAATACCTGTGTGGCCACTTTGCCGTAGTCAATCCAGCGGACGGTGGCAAAGTTAGTGGATTCGGCACAGTTGAAGCCGTGATTGAATCCAGCATGGTACCCGTACGGGAAGGTGATCATAAACTCCCCGGCTTCCTGAGTAATCTGACATTTAATAGCAGGAAGGAAAGGAATTTAATTTGTTTTAAGGCAAAAACACAATAATAAAAGGAAATGAATTGAATGGTGAAAATGTCTTTAAGTCGTTGTTTAATTCATCTGTACGCTAATGTATTGTTTACAAATTTGTTG
>NC_050512.1:21946489-22091190 GCF_002922805.2 Oryzias melastigma
ATGAGAGGTTACCTTATCAAAGGGAATTCCATACTTCTTCAGTATGGACGGGGAGATTAGAGTCATCTTGTGACGGAGAAAAGCCTCACATCCTTTGAAGCTGTTTGGGAAGAAACCTGTCAAACATGAAGACACCATCAAAGAGAGTTCACCAGTCCAAAAAGAAAAAAGAAAATAGAAAAAGCGTTTCATTCAGCACTTGATGGCACCGATTCTTTTCACCTTTATACTAAATAAAATGTCCATCCTCTTGAGTACTCAAAAGTAGCTGTGTTTCCATTGACTATGAAATTGCGCAAAAATAAATTCCCCCAATGAAAACACAACAATTTTGAAAAAAAACTCACATTTTATGAGGTGGTTTTTGAGGCGTATCAAAATTGACATATTTTGCAAAACTGCACTGGAAACACTTTTTTAAAATAAATGAGTGAAAAACAGCCAGTCCCACAGCATCACACTGCTCATCAAAAGTTGAGCGTATCATATAGAATTGTTAACTGTAAAACTGTAAAATAATATTGAATATTTCTCTTAAAAAATAACAGCAAAATAAATGTTCATTTCTTGTGGGGTCATTAAAATACAGGAACAACAGAAGCTGAAACTGTTAAAGTTCAACATGGTTCAGTGGTTGTAGACTGTGAATGAATTTAACTTTCAGAAATTGGAGGAAGCCACCAACTCTATTAAATGTGAACTTTCATTTAAAAGAAAAAAATCCTAAACTACACTTTTGGAATTTTCTTCAAGATTTAATGACTGTCTTATAGTACAAAGCAGAAACAATAGATTTTCACGTATCGCTTCTGTAGTCCTACATGTTATTTCATAACTCGATTATTTCCAATACAGTGACAGTGCACATGTTCTTTCACCTGTAGCCAGACGCTCCAGTCTTTTCCCGTGCTCAGGAGGGATGGCATACCTTATATAAGCAGAGAAAAGAAAAGGAAACTGTTATTTTATTAATGCGCTGCTATGATGGCTTTGGTGCCGCACAGAGAATTTCAAGACTGCCATCAAGTGGTGGATCTGAGTGCTCCAATACTGTTCCAACACAATCAGCTCGTGTGTTTAGAGGAGGGGTGGCCCCTCCAAAGGAGGAAAAGTAAAAGAAAACCGATCTATTTAATGGATTGGATCACTGTTTAGAACCAGAGGAGCCTAAAAACTGAAGCTGAAAATCCTGGAAAGAACAAGCAGGCCTCTGGTCTGGAATACAAGAGCTGTCACAGGTTTTCGCTGAAAACAACTTCAAAATGTTGGAGTTTAGCCATTAAAGAAGAGCCAAAAGTAGAATTTAGAAATGTTTTAATAGGTTGAAGGTAACCAGGGAACCAGGGAACTCATTATAGATTTTGGAGATACCAAGGTCATTCCTCTTCATAAAAATGCTTGGTAAAAAAATTACTGATTACTAAGGGTATAGGGAAAAATCGATTTGGTAATATATTGCGATATTTAATTTGGCGATACATCTATCAATTTAAAAGGCTGACAAGAAAATATAGAATTAATTATTTGTCAGAGTTCTTCAGTCTTTTTTTCTGAGTCATATTTTTTTAATGAAAAGAGAAAAAATGTTCTGATACAGTCTTGGGATATATCACGATATGTATCGTATTTTGAGACATTTATCGCGATACGTATCAGATCGCCAGATTCTTGCCAATACACACCCCTACTAATAAGATATTTATCTAGCATCATTCCAGCTTTTTTCTGCGCTGCACTGCTGATGCAACCTGGATTTAACATTTTTCCAAAAGTTCTCAGCAACAAAACTGGGGAGCGTGACAGAAGAAATCCCTGAAGGTTTGAGTCGACATTTCATTTGACTCGCTCCAACCGCCCTCAGGTCCGTGGCGTTTCTGTCATCGTGTCACCTGTCAGCTTAACACGGCAGTGTGGGGACTCGGTGAGACAGGGACACAACCCTCAGGTGGAGGTGGCACAGAGGCGAATGTGGGACTGAGAGGAGGCGCTGATTTATTTTTTTTTTTTTTAAAGCTGCTTCCCTGCAGAGATGAGTTGTCGAAAAAGCAACAGAATGAGAGCACACACGAGTGTGTGCAGAAGATGATAAGAATATGTATGTGGAGGTCCCTGGCACATGAGGCTGCTCTTTGTAAAGTGTGCGTGTGTGTCACTGTCTGGCTGTGACACTGATCCCTGTGGGGGTAGCAGGGTTCACTGCTCTAATGAGCAGAGGTTCCTCCATGGTGGGGAAAAAAAGCCAGAACCCCCTTTTTTCCCACTACTCTGCATATTCCAGAGTTTAAAGCTTAAATGTGTCACCTGGTCAAATATATATAGTATTCATGTTTTGTGTTTTAATATTTACATTTTCTCGTGATAACGAGATCCACCATTGCATTATCATGAGAAAACAAAATTTGTTTTCTCGTGATAATGAGATATTGAGCCCAACTCACTTTATATAAAGCAGTTTTTCAGAAAAAATGTCAACAGTATTAAACCGATAAATTATAAATGGATCGGTTCTTCTGGCGTTCGTCATTTTCTCTGATAAACTGTTTTGTTTTGCTGCGGATGTTTGGAGTTCAGTGAACTCACCAGGCAGACACGCTCGCCGTTGTCAGGGATTTTAGGAAAAGACCTGACAGAACTCTGGGTCGAAAACACATAAAAATAAAAAAATAAAAAAACCCACATAAATTGTGTTAGCTTGAATAGCACAGTTTGGCACATTTTTGGCATTTTTTTCCCAGCTGCGCATCTCATTTTAAACACGCCATCTCCATGCGAATGCAGACTAATCCCTTCTTGCTGTTTTGTACAGTTTCTGTCAAAGTAACCACAGTAGTTGCTGGGAAAATGCTGTGGAATCACGCAGAAGGATATTTACTACATTAATTAAAAATGTAACTGCCTTTTCATAAGTGTTCTACAACTTTTACTGCACTCTTGTTCTCTGTGCACTTTTATTAGAGATTGGTTGGTTTATTTTAATTAATTTCAGCAATCAAATAAAATGTATTGATAAAAAGATCTAGTTTAAAGTCAATGTAATTATTTCTAGTATGTTTTTTTCTACTCAAAAAGGAAATAACAGAAACTAAAAAATAGGATTGTGTGAGAATAAAAAATGTACATTTTAGTGATAAATAAAATGATTTAGTGGCATATTTCTATGATTTTACTGTAAATATTAAAGAGCATGGAGATGGATTATTACCCTGCTGAGCAGGTAAACTATTACTGAAAAAGATAGGTTTGTCATCAGGTTAACTTGGTTGATTCCAATAATTGTGGGTATTTTACCCGTAACACACACACTCACCAGGACTTGGGCTCTCCAAAATGAAGGTAGTTGATGCTGTACAGGTCCATGTCTTCAGTGTGCCAGGAGAAGGTGGTCTTCCACATGCCGAAGTATAAATACGGAGTGTTGACCCCCTGTATGGACACCCCGCAGTCCTCTTCAATGACGTCCAAGATGGAGTTCAGGTGGCCGACGTTCCACTCCTCCACATCCTGGGAAACCGAGAGATTGATCAGAGCTGCACAGAAGGTATTTTTGTGCAGTAGGATTTCATTAATAATGTTACTCGTTTTCTTCTGTTGTTTTAGTAAATTCTTAACTTTTAAAGTGAACAATGGCTGTAAAGGCAGCAGTACCTGAAACAGTGAAACACGAGATTTACTTCCTGAAATATGTGGGAGGTGCTTCTGCCTGCTTTGTGTTTTAAGGAAGTCTTTAAACTCTTGACAACTCTTAAGGTTTTAGTTATTTGGAAATTGTGGCGTCTATATGTTTCATAAATAAGTTTAAAATTTATAAAAATGTGCAAGTTTCAAAATAAAACTAACATTTTTTCACAATCATTTTTCAAAATTGTTTGCAAAGACTTGGTCCAAACAAACGAGAGGATCTTAAATGGGACTTCCATTATCCACACAGTAGACAAACTAAAGTTCTTGGGAGTGATCGAGTCAAACCAGTGGAATCTGAAATCGCCTCGGTGGTTGGATCAGAAACAAAAACTGTGGAAAACCTCTAGAAAATTAGGTAAATCTAAAAAAATTAATCAGTTTCTAAAGCAAAAACGCAGAGTCCATCCTGAGAAAAGCATGTCTCCCGTCTGGAGCTTTAAGGCCCGGTCTCTTGTCATTTGTAGATGTCTGTTGAGGGTTTCAATCTGCAGGAATTTGGTTTTAAGCAGTTTTTGGTAGGTTGAAAATTATGCAGTTCAAGCATAATTTACGTAGTTCACATGCAATTGTTATACTAATCTTGAGTAATTGTGTGCCATTTATGCAAATGTGTAGGTTAACACACAAAAATTACGTAATTGACGCACAAATCACTAATGAATTAAATATAAACGGCACAGAATTGACGTATTGCGTGACGAGTATATAAATAGGCCAATCTTTCACCCCTCCACCCAGAACGGGCCGTCTGCCCCTAATGGGCTGGCACCCTTGTAACTGACTTAGAACTGGTGTGGACCAGGAGAATCTGACTGCTTAATAAAACAAAGTATCGGCGGGTGCTGTCCTGGTGCTGACATGGTGTGAAGAAAATCAATGAAACGCGGGTCTACGAGTTCTTTACATGGTTTATTTGCACTTCTTATGTGGTTTTAATGTGGTTCATTTGTGATAAATCTGTGAAAATTTCACGTAAAAACCACAACTTTTCTAAGTTTTGCCACATATATTCACTTATTGCCAAATTTAATCCATGCAGTGTGCGCAGAATATACACAATGGCTGTGTGACGCAGCCTTTCACTCCAGTGTTCACATTTTTTTGACTACTCCAAGTCTTCAGCTGTTTATGCAATTAACATAATTTCTGTGGAGTTTGATGTGGAGAAAAGCAGCCTTGTGAGTATTTTAATTAATATAACATTTTATGTTATCAGTGCAAAGTCAAAACAAAAGGAAAGAATCAGCTGATGGACGTTGATCAACGGTCCAGTAGTTCTAATAGGTCAAAGATTGTGTTATTTAGATGATTTTGGTGACATCTCCGGTGTTAAAAACAAAATATTTATTTAAAAAAAACAGCTTTTACTTTAAGCCTGGGGCTATCTTATGGCAATGTGGGGATCTACACATTTTTCTTAATTTTAGTAATAAAGCCACATCTTTAATTCTCTACTTTTATTTATTTTTTTGTGCTATTTTGGAAAACCTTTGTGTTAGAAAGGGTTCTTTGTACATTTCTGACATTAAAAAATTCTTGAAGATGCAGGAAGTCCTCTACCTCATCATAGAGACTCCCACTGACATCAGCACCATATATGGGCGACACAAACGTGAGGTTTTTCCAGTATTTCCTCTCAAGGTCTTCGTAATTCAGGTAGCGAGGTGTACAGTACCTGTAAATGGATGAAAAGATAAGACGCTGACAATTTAAAATGCAAAACGTACATTACACTATACATAAATGTATATATATTCAAAAACATTAATAAATTGTAATGCAGATGCTGAAATATTACAAAAAAAATGAACAAACTGACAAAGAAAAAGGTAAAAACTCAGACAAATGTGAATATGTGTTGACATTTACAATTAATATTTCTGAGAGGGGAAAAAAAGGTATTGAAATGGACATTTTCATTTCAAAGGAGCCCTTCTTATCAAGTGTTTTAATAATCATCAGTGAACTCTCACTCAAGCCATCCTGGAAAACACTCACATGTCACTGTTGGCCAACCGTCTGAACTCCTGCACACTCAGAGGCTTTTTCTGGATGTTGTATTGAGTGAAGAGCCCCGACTGGCCGGCCACCATCTGCTGAATGGGAGCGTCGATCATCAGGTTGTCTATATCGTCATACGTACGCCGAGGTTTCCAGCCTTTAGGAGGAATGACCTGAAAGACCAAAAACAAGGAGGAGTGTTGCTAAAGAAACCCAAACATATGAACACTTTGATTGTTAAATTGTTGTTTTTATGCAACCTTCATGTGTTCAGTTTCTCCTCATTTCCCCCTTTAAGAACTGAAGAGAGCTCTAGTCCCAGAATGATGCAGCAATGGGAACATTTACTGAAGAAAAAATCTCTGCTTACCTTTGCCAAGCCGGCACGATGTGCACCCTGGGACTCCATATAGACCAAGTACTTGTTAAAGTCTTTAAACTCCTCCATCGTGGGCCTGAAGGTCATTATTTTGCAGGTGGGGTTTGCAGGGCTACATACCCCTGCTCCCGCCATCCTGCCACCTCACCTACTACAACCTCGAGGAAACAAAACAAACAAAAAATAAATAAATTAAAAAAAAGTGTTTCTGAATCTGTTTCAGTTTTAAAAACATTAATTTGCTTTGTTTTTAGACCCTGCTTTGAAGTTATACTTGTGTTTCTGTAAAAAAAAAATCTGTTCAATAATAGAAATAATATTAATCTTAAAAGTACAAATGCAGTTGCAGAAAAATATGAATAACTTCATAAATAAAAAAATAAAAAAATCGATACCCTCGACTGTCCACAAGAGAAACAATCTATTGAGAAATAATACATGTTGGTTTTTTTCTGATTTATTTTAATCATATTAAGTATTTTTTATTTTCATCGCTAATATTTCAATTTTAAAATTTCAAAATAGATTATGTCAAACATTTTATTTTATCCAAAAAAACTTGCTTTTTTTGGGGGGGGTAGAAACTGTTTATTGAGCATTTTTTTTCTTTTATACATCATATGTAACAGAAATAATGGTCACATATAAACTATGTATTATTATATACATGGATAAATACAAATGTATTTTAAAAAGTTGTCTATTTTATTTTTATTTTTTTTAAGTTTAAGGCTATCCGTGAAATTAAATGATTGTATTATGAAATGTAAATGTTGTTTGTTTTGTTTAAGATGTGTAACGTGCATGATTGTGAATTTAAAAAATTGTGTTTTTGTATTTTATGTCAACTTTAAAGTTTTATGAGGTAGAGGCTCTAATATAATTTTATGCATTTCTATACCCGCTTTTTTTTGCAATATGTTGTATATGTGTAAATAAATAAAAAAAAATTTTTTTTTTACTTTCTTTCCCCTCCTTAATGTGATGATTTACGTATCCACTGTTCGTGTTTTGAAGTAATTAAAAAATGAGTTCCATCTTTTATGAATTAGTTCTTTTGAGCCTTTTACTGAGAATTTTATTTTTCTTATCTAAAAAAAGACATTGTGTGGTAGAGCCAATACATTATGGACAGACGGAGTGGTGGAGAATTTAACAAATTTTGATTTAATTTTCAGCACAGTGTATTTTGTAAATTGGCCACTAGATGGCGGCAGAGGCTCTAATGTTTTGATGGTGTAACCCCACTGGTACACTTGCAAGTTTTGAGCTTTTGTCCCATCCACCCATCCCACTCCCAACTCTGACTTTACTGTACCAACAAACAAAGGAAATCACACCAGTCCCGCGTGTTAGCTGGATTTTTCCTAACATTTATGTTTCTTTACTGCAAACCATACGACAATTCGATGCAATAACATGTATTTACCAGGTAGTTACACTGTGAAACTAGTTCAGGAGAAAGATTACAGCTTATTTTTCTTTGGTTTGCAGTTAATTTGCATAAACCGGAAACATGTGTTAAAAGAATTGGCCTCTAAATGGCTGTAAAATATATTTAGCTAAAGAAAAAACAAATTGTATTATGGCTGAAATGCAGTTTGGCTATTAATAGTTCACTGGTGGTTTGTGGGTCCGCTGATCTTTGTTGTCTGCCAACGCGACTAGCTAGCTAGCCTACGTTCTGTTATGATGCACAGCAATGGCTGAACAAACAGCTGACTCGCTAACAGATTATAGCAACCATATGAGTTCCTTTTTTATGTTGAAAAAACGTGAAATCATGGGAGTCGGTTCAGTATACAGAGTCGATAGCTGTCAGAGCGAAAAAAGTGCAACAAAGTGTTACGCTAACCTAGCTAGAGCGTTAGCTGACTTGTTACTTACACGAGTGAGTGGGGTTTAAATGCCTCCTGTAAGGTGGCTGCACGCAGGCCCCGGAGCTACTTCGTTTGAGACTTCAAAATGACAAAACTAGGAATGTCTGAGCTGATATAAAAACAATAAGGAAAAATATAACCTTGTAATTTATGATAAATAAACGGACATTTGCAAATCGACTTGTCCGAGACGGGCACGACCGCGTCCCAACTTGTGTTTTGGGTAATGCTAATGCTAATCCGTCCAGAGCTCCACAAAATTCTGCACGGGAGTCACGAAAATTGCTCGCGGCTTCCTCAAACACAAAAACACTAGCATGCACTAAAATCAACACATCCTCTCCTCGCACAAGAATGCAGCGATTTACCTCAAATTAAAGAATCGGTCTCGTTTTGTTGTTTATCTCCTTCCTTGTTCGTCCAGCTGATTCACATGACAGCTGCTGCCGCTGCTCCGTGCATCGAGGAACGGCTACGTTTCCACACTTTCGGAGCTCCAACCGCCTACAGCGGTCATGGCCGAGGAAGCGACGTCAGTCCCATCCAGGTACTGTGAGATCTGCGAAACGGGAACGCCAGCAGATCTGGCAACCCGGACGTTCAGATCTCTGTTCATGAAGAGGAAAGGTTCAAGCATTTACAACCATTACGTTGCCATGGAAAATAATTAAAAATCACAAAATGACCACTTTGTGCTCAAAAATAATGTAAGAATTTGACTTTATTTTCAAAATGCTGACGTTCACCGATTCCAACATCCAAACTATTCCTAACATTTGTTTTTATTATTGTAATTTGAAACAGAGCTTGAGTTCTTGAATTTTAATTTTGACATCAAAATAAAGATTTTTTTTTTTATTATTTTTCTTATTTGGTATTAGTATAAATAATAATACATGATTATTATTAATGTAATGTAATATTGTTATTATTTTTATTCTTATTAGTAGTAGTAGTAGTAAATGGTCGTACTAGTAGTGGTTTTAGTGGTTGCAGTAGCAGTATATTTTAGTAATATTAGTAGGAAGAGAAGTTGAGCAATAATATTATTAAAAGTAGTAGTATCAGGAGCAGTATTTTCAGAATTGTTATTATTATTGTCATTATTATTAATAGTAGTATTTGTACTGGTATTATTATTATTATTAATAGTACTAGTAAAAGTAGTAGTGGTAGTAGTAATAGTAGTAGTAGCAATGTTATTATTAGTAGTAGTAGTAGTAATAGTAGTAGTAGTAGTATTGTTATTAGCAGTAGCAATTTTACTAGGATAAGTAGTATTATTGTCATCAGTAGTAACAGTATTATTAGTATTAGTAGTATTATTGTCATTAATAGTAAGAGTATTATTAGTAATATTGTTATTTGTTGTGGTAATATTATTATTAGTAGTAGTGGTATGTTTATTAGTCATAGTAGCAGTATTACTGTTATTATTCATTTATTTTTTACTGTTATTTATTATGTACTGTTTTTTAACAAAGCTATGGCAACAATCTAATTTCCCCTAGGTGGGATCAATGCAGCTTTCTATTCTATTCTATTCTGTTCTGTTCTGTTCGGTTCTGTTCTGTTCTGTTCTGTTCTGTTCTATTCTATTCTATTCTGTTCTGTTCGGTTCTGTTCTCTTCTGTTCTGTTCTATTCTATTCTATTCTATTCTATTCTATTCTATTCTATTCTATTCTGACGTCAGAGTTTTGTTTTCTGCCTAAAATTCTAATTTTATTGGAAAGCACAAACTTTTAAATCTGCAAATTTTGACATTTATATTACATTTAAGACAGTTTTTTCTCAGAAAATATATAGTTTTTATCTTCAGAAATTTGGACTTCTTCTTTCCAAAATTTTTACTTATAATTTTAGAATTTTCTCTTATACATGATGTTTGAACTTTTTTTTTTTAATTTGGACAACATCTCGAAAATGCTTTAACCCTTGTGCTATCCCAGATATGCCAGAAATGTTGACGTTGGAAGTGGGGTCATCTAGACCCCACAAGTCAACTATCTCAGACCTGTTTCTGGATCTTGCCAGAGATCATCTTCTGCAGAAAAGACGCTGATGGGCTCGAATTGAAATCAGCAGGCAGAATCAATCATTGCTCAGCACCAGCAGACTTTTGAGTCACTGAGATGTTTTCCATCACACCCCCTCCGTGAGTCACTATGGAAACAGACTCGTTCAACTCCACAAGCAGTGTCATAAAAATGAAAATAATTAGGAAGTCATCGCTGCCTTTTTAATAACTTTTTACAACCGCTCAGATGTTTTCTAACTGCAAACAGGTGATTAAACCACCTGTCTAAATGTTGTTTTTTTCTATCAATAAATAAGAAAGCATCTTGTATTGTATTAGATAACAACCACAAAGAGAGGAAAACTACAAGATGCCTGAAAATAAAGTAATAAAATAGATGAATAAATTAACGTTTTAGATGCTTAATTGGTCTCAGAAAAAAAGTTTCACCACTTATATTAAAAATAAAGTAAATTACAAAAGAAATTACACAAATAGGTGCAAAAATAACCTAATTGAAATGCATTAAAAGTGCTTCTAAGTTTGTAAATAACATAACACTATTAAAATATATTATTATTATTATTATTAGTTGGTGGACTGTAATGAGTCAGACTGAACCACAGTTTGGCTGCAGTTCCCCTCAGCAAACGCAGGGGGCCGCTAGTGACCCCTTGCAAACATGGCTGCCCAGGATGAACTCAGTAAGTTTCTTTCTACGCTATAAGCCTATATTATCTTGTTAAATTGATCATTCTTGTGCTCATATTTATATATAATCTTTAGTTTTTTGAGTCGCATCGATTCACATGTATAATAAGTCCCGATAAATCATTTTCTAAAATAAAACCTGGTCCTGAAGGAGAGCTAGCTGCTCGGCTAGTTGCTAGTTGCTAATGTCAGGAGGCCGTTTGCCCAGTCATGGTCAATGGAAAGTCTAACTCTTTCCTGTAGTGAATTTTAATCAGTACAATGATATTATTTATTCATTAAAATATGGTGTATTTAGGACATTCGTGGAAGTTGAGCTCGGTTGTCATTAGTTGCTAAAAGCTAGCAGGAGAATCAAAAAACCTCAATAAAATGCGCAGAATTGCCAGTTGTTAGCTTAGTTGGTGAGCTGTGCCAGGAGAAAGAGGGCAGGGCACGTTGATGGTTCGACCAAAAACAGCTGCTGACAGAACGGGGAGACCATCCACACTGAAGCAAAAATATCAGCGGGGTGTTTTTATGTGTATATTTATTTTTTGTGTTAACGTGGTGCCTTTATGCGTTTGCTTCCTACTGAGTGTTGTCTTTGAATGAAATGTGGCCTGTTCACGCAGAGAAGAGCTCTTATAGATTTGTCAGCATTATTTTGATGTCTTTTTATATTGAAACAGATCAGCTGGAACGTGTATTCCTGCGCCTGGGCCATGCAGAGACAGACGAACAGCTGCAGGATATCATCTCCAAGTTCCTGCCACCAGTCCTCCTCAAACTGTCCAGCGTTCAGGAGGGTGTGCGAAAGAAAGTAAGCTTTCCCTAAAGCTTTCATGCACCATGAAATGTTAGGGGTGTAACCATTCATTTTAACAATTCACATCAGAATTGGTGGATTGGATTAATTGGTTACTGACCTAGAATTGATCCAGAAGATCTTTTGTCAAAACGTCAACCAGTGAGACACAGAGATGAGTACTGATACTAAACAAGATCATCGAGTGTAAATTTGTGTACAACAAACAAGGATCATATCGTTCCTATGAAATATGTTATCTGGTTTCATCGGCGAAGATTCAGTCTGTCTCTGATTTTGCTAGTTCAAGCGTATCGTGTGTTTTAGGATTTCATTTGACCTCTTCCTTTGACAGGTGATGGAGTTATTAGTGCATCTGAACAAGAGAATCAAAAGCCGACCAAAAATCCAGCTGCCGGTTGAAACTTTGCTGGTGCAGTACCAGGACCCCTCTGCAGCCTCTTTTGTTACGGTAAGGTTTCAGATGGAAATCTTTTGATTTAACATATGTGAACATTTCAGGATTCACTGTTTGTGTAAAAATATTACTTTTTGAGTGTTTTGTAGTACTTTAAAATCATCTTTTGATCTATTTTCACAGTGTTCCTCGTGGTCTTTTAATTATAATTACTAATTCTTCAATCTCTATTCTTCGGCACAGCAAACATGACATTGAGGATTTTTGTAACTTAGAAAATGAGATGCAGGGTTGCAGATTTTTAGACATAAATTTGAAAGACCTTGTCAATTATGTGTCATAACTCTTATGTTTGTTTCAAAACATTTTTTAAAATCCTCCTGAAATATTATGAATGAAAACTATATGAATGTTGGCGGTCGTGTTATTGCTACTTGATTGAAAGCAGCCACTGTGGTTGGAAAACACTGATGTGTACGGAGGGTTAAGCACTACAAACTCTTTATGTTGAACAGACGTGTGATAATTTGAATGTTTTGACAGAATTTCACCATCATCTACATCAAAATGGGGTATCCTCGCCTGGAGGTGGGGAAACAGTGCGAGCTCGCCCCGACTCTTCTCACCGCAATGGAGGGAAAGCCACAGCCGCAGCAGGACAGGTGAAAGGACTCATTCATATGTGATCGTTCATCTCAGACGCCTATTTGATCCCCTGCTTATCTACAGTGTCTTCTTTTCTTATTTTGTCTTCACATGCACACATTGTTTGCATTAATGCTTTTATTTTGAAATCCAGTTTTGTTAGAAAGTGTAGATCTCTATTTTTAATTGTGTATACACAATTTTTGAATTTTAGAGTTTTATTTTTAATAACCTTAAAATAAAGCAGATGTAGCTTTAAAAGTGAATTAAAACCTAATTGTGTTGAGGCCTATTTTTCTACATATTTATAGCTCTTAACAAGTTTGTATAAGTAATGCAAATTACAAGGCAATTCTGTACCAATTCTATAAATTTAAGTTTTTTTTCCTTTCACAAAACCTTAATTTTAACTTGTTAAATTAATTTAGTTTAATTTCTTTTTTACAAAATAAAAGCCTTGAATGAACATCATCTTTATTTATTACTGTTAATAGCTGTTCTTAAGACAATGTCGATTTGTTAACAAATATTTCTGTATTAATCAAATCTGAAGTTTTATTTTGAAATGTCCCCCTCCTCTTTTTCTTTTCCCTCTTTAGTTTGATGCATCTGCTCATCCCCAGTCTTTTCCACATGAAGTACCCTGCAGACACGTCTAAAAACGCTCTCCCCTTCAACCTCTCCGAGAGGCCAAAGACGGTCCAGCTGCTGCTGGAATTCATGCTAGACGTTTTACTCATGCCTTATGGGTACGCTCTGTTTCTGTTTCTACTAGTTCAATGTGTCAAACCTGCAGACTTTGTGGCTCAGAATTTCTAACCAGATGTTGTGTTCTTGCAGGTTTGTGCTGAACGAATCTCCTTCTCGACCAGTGCCGTCCTCCTCTCAAGGAAGTTCTGGAGACGGTGCGGCGGCTGCAGGTGGGCAGGGTCTCCCGCAGCCTCCCCCGGGAATGAGTGTCTATGCTGTCAAGAGGGTGATTGGAGAAGCGCAGTGGAACGCCGAGCAGTTGGAGCAGGTACTCGGAATCTTACAGCGCTTGAAACCACCTCATGACAGTTTTCTCTTATAGTAAAATAATAACTGCTTAGTTTCTTTAACTCTTACATTGATTGATTTTCTCTGTTTGGAGTTTAGTCTAACAACTCAACCTTTGATTTTTTGGCTTCACCAGTGCAAGCTGGGAATAGTGAAATTCATCGAAGCCAAGCAGGTCCCAGAAGTGGAGACGGTGGTCCACCTGGTGGTGGCATCAAGCGACACGAGACACAGTGTGGCCACTGCAGCCGATCTGGAGCTGAAGAGCAAACAGAGGTCAGTGAAAGAGTCTTCCACTGCTGCAACGCTGCATTCATCATGTATTGTCACCAATTATCAAGAAACCACAGCTTTATGGAATGGTGTTTTTCATTCATTTTTTTCCCAAGATTTTCAATCTAACATTTTTAAGAACTAGAAAGAAGTCCAAACAGACGAGGGACTAAGATCGACCGCTCATGAAAACTATAAAATGACCTTCAATTAAGAGTTGAAATGTGTCCGTGTCATCGACATGATCCGTGTCCGTTTTGTTTATGTGCTCATCATGATGTCTTTTGTTCCTCCTACTTAATTTATCCATAAACACTGCAGAGCAAAATATTGCGGATGCATCCAATGTTGACCAGAATGAACCGTTTGTTTTTGTTTTGTGAGTCAGTCCTGACCACAGTGTTTGGCACAAAGCAGTGAAGTCTGTGGGTGACCTGCTGGACGCTCTCGTTGTGGGTCAACTTTGTGGGTTTTGTAATGAGTTTTAATATAATTATAACATTATTCAGCAATTAAAGTAAACTGCTTCTTCAATAAAAAGATTTAGCATCTTCAACAACAACATTCAGCTAAAAGCATTCAGACTAGTGTAATACCATTTTTCCATTTTTTTCTATTTTTCGCTTGAACAACATTTTTTTAAGGCTTCAAAATTGAATTCCTGAAGTAAGAAGATAAGGGAACGTCCACAACTTCTATCATCCAAACATGCTGGTTCACTCAAGATTAATGATATTAGGGATTTCTGTGGAGTTTGTTTTAATGATAATGATTACTTGTGATGTTTTTGAAATTATTTATAGTGAGTTACAAGAAATTTGCCATCTGTTTTCTGGGGCGTTTTTATAAACTTTATCGACGGTCCCTGCTTGTCTCTGCAGCTTCACAAGCATAAAGGCAAAGTTCAAAGCTCAGGTGGATCCTATTTATTGAAAAACTTGGGCTCATTATCTGCAGTTCATAGTATATAAACTAAAAGGACACATATCACGTCTGTGGCATGGATACATTGTGGCTTTTTTTGTTTTTTTTGACACGGAAAAATTAAAATGAAGATTTTTTCAACTGAATGCAAAATAAAAAAAGTTTAACATTTACAAAACAAAGAAGAAAAAAACAACTTTTTGCTTTTATGACCCTCATCTTTTTAAAATTAATCTTTAAACTGCTAACAGTTCAATAATGTGTAACATTCTCTATTTTTTCTTTTCTGTTTACCACAGCATAATCGATTGGAACAATCCTCTAATCATCAACAAAATGTTCAAAATTTACCTGGGAGACGTTCCTCTTAAAACAAAGGTTTGTCCTCTCTTATTTTATCTTTTTAAGTAGCCTCACAATTTAAAAGAACATTAAAAAAACAATAAATGATTTAATTTTGACATTGTTTTGTGTGTCCTGCAGGGCGGTGGTGTGAAACAAGAGCTAAAGCATGAGCCGGTGAGCACCAGAGTCAAACTGAAGATCCTGCCGCATCTTTTAAGGTCACGCCTGGCAGCGGAGTGCTTTCCAGCTAATATCCAGGTACAGTCTTTCACAAATTACATTTCATTGAAGACTCTTTCTAATCATTTTTTATCTGTTGTAAAGGTGTTCCCAGGTTTTTTTTAAATAGTTATTATCCAATTTTTAGCCAAAATTAAAAAAAGAAATGTAATTTTCTAAGACATAGTTTCTGTAGAGCAACAGGAGTTCAGGAAAGATGTGGGTGGGACAGTTGGTGCAGAGTAAACCCACCCCTTCTTCCCGACATCCTGTTTACATCTTGTTTTCTTAACATCTGTCCTCCCTCATATGGAAAAGGACATTTTAAAAACACCAAAAACACTATTTAAATTGGAGTGGACCTTTAAGCATAATAATAATTCAGAAAATTCCATCTATATTGTCTTTAAATGTCTTTAAACTCTTTCCACATGTTTGCTCTAGGTTGTGTATGACGGCCTGTTTGGAGCCAACACCAACAACAAACTGCTGTCTCTCACACTACAGTTTGTTCATCACATCTGCATGGTGTATGACGTGTCCTTATTCGTTATCTCTTCTGCAAAACATTTCTGTTATTGTTATATATATCGTTGAAATCCAAATCCTTCTGTTTTGGTTTACAGATGCCCCGACACTAATAAGCCTTTAGGGCTGATGCTTCTCAACGGTCTCACGAAGCTCATCAATGAATACAAAGAGGTAATCATTTACTAATAACATACGTTTTACTATCGCTTTTTAAATGTATGGATTTAAAGTAATCATTTATTTTGTTGCAGGATCCCAAGTTACTCTGTGTTGCTTACTCTGCAGTTGGAAAGCTGTCAAGGTATTAAAAAAGAGGCTTCAAGTTTAGAGGGATTTATCATTATATTCGTAATTTAACCATTTTCTCTCTTATTCCAGTCGTATGCCTCAGCTGTTCACTAAGGATATTGCACTTGTGCAGCAGTTTTTTGAGTCCATGTGTAAGGTAAGTGAACAGTCAGGAGCAGAATTCAAACAAAAATCTACTTTTCTCTCACAGAATGCAGAAAATTATATATACTTTTTTGTTCCCTTTTTGGTGTTTTTAATTTTTACTTTTTTAAAACCAGTTAAAAAAAATACCTATATTCCTAAAATTTCCTGTCTACTTCTTCAGGAGGACCCTGATGTCCGCCTTGCGATTCAAGAGGCTTTGTCAATGATGGTTGGAGCTTACGTCAACCTACAGGGGGCGCTGCTGAATCTGATGGAGGCCCTCGTGGCCGCTTATATTGCCAAGGTGAGCACAAACAGTTCCCAAACCGACACTATAATAAACCTGAACGAGGGTAGAACATACACATATCCTGTGTTCTTCTTCTGTTTATTTGTTCACAACATCTTCATGACCTTATATCAAAGCTTTAAGGACAAAAAAGAAAACACAACTATCCTACACATGTAAAGTTTCTTCTTTACAAATATTTTCTAAAATGAAACTTTATTTGAACAAGTTTTAGAACATTCTGTTTGGAATTCCAAACTTTTTACCCCAACAAATTAAAAAGTATTTCATTTAAAGTACCGTAGTTTTAACAAATTTCAAATCCTCTTTCCTCTTCTTGTTTGAAAACAGCCAGAGGTGCAGGTTCGTCAGGTGGCCATGAAGTTTGCCAGCACCGTGTTTGCGCCTGATCACGTGCCGTCAAGATACCTGCTGCTGCTGGCTGCTGGAGACACGTAGGTTTCAGAAGAAACTTTAAAGACCCACTGCGATCATCTTACGAGCTATTTTCATTGTGGTAGTTTAATTATGATTCTGCCATTTTAGCTAAAGTCAGAAAGTGGACAGTTTCTACAGAGCAACAGTAGTTCATTAGCTTATTTAAGATTCATTTTCTTTATAATATATCACATGTGTCAAAGTCGAGGCCCGGAGAACGGATTCGGTTCACCGGGTAATTCTATCCTCCCCTCCAGATCCTTTTATTTTATTGTTATTACTGACCCGGTGTTATCTTGCGCTTATTTCTAACTTGTATGATTTTGACAAAATATATTTTTAAGAAGAGTAATATTTAGTCGATTTATTATGCAATAATATTCCTGCCTTTTTATTATTCATATTTATGTAAAAAAATTACGGTTTTAAAGTTTTAAAAATTGGCATTCTGCTAACTTTTTGGAATGTTTTGGCTTTTACCAAGATCTTTTAGTGTATTTTGGAGTTTAGCTAATATTTCTGTTTTATCAGTAATATTACATGCTAACTGTTTTGACTAATATAGGCTTTTTTTGTTTTGTTTTTTAGGCTATTTTGGAGTTAAGCTAATATTTACATGCTAGCTGCTTTGGCTAATTTAGGCTTTTTTCAGTTTTTTATGCTATTTGGATGTTTTTTTTTCAGCTACACACTAGCTGTTTTGGCTAACCTAGTTTTTTTTTTAGCTAGTATTTTAGCTGACTATCAGCTTCAGCAGGTTCAGCTATTAGCTTCAGTGATTTTAGCTATCAATTTCAGCATCTTCAGCTATCAACACTAGCATCTTCAGTAGCCAAATTCAGCTTATAGCATTGACACGAGCATTATCCCAGGTAATGCTGTATATCTAGTTCATAATTATGTTTAAAAGTTACGGTTTTAAAGTTTTAAAATTTTAGTTTTAGAGTGTTCAATAAATGGTTATCTTGTTTAGCCCACTATCTAAGGTGAGTTTTGGATTTTGGCTCCCTGTGCGATTGAGTTGATATATCCTCCATCTTTAGAAAAATGCAAAAAGAACATGTCAAAAACAGAGTTTCGATCGCTGTTTTACTAACACAAATAATCTAAATTAATTACCCCACCCTTCACTTTACTCTAAAGATTCAGATCTGTGATTGATCTTTTTTAGACGGGAGGAAGTATCTGCAGAAGCCCAGAGGGTTCTGAGAGCTCACCCCCCAAAGAGCGAAAAAGAAGGACCAAAGCCGATGCCATCCTTTCCAGACATGGTTGCCTATGTTCAAGAAAAAGTGAGGATCGCATTATCAAATTGTCGCTTTTTGCTGAAGAGAACATTGAAGGCACTGTTGTCGTCTGCAGGCAGCTCAGAGGATAAAGACTCCAGCTAAATATGTCGTTGGAACCTCCACCATTCCTTTTAACCCATCTGCATTTGCAGAGGTCAGCATTCTTGGTTCAACTATTTAGTCTTTATAGATTTATTAATGCCGCCAGCGTTTCTCTCCTGACGTCACCTTCTGCCTCTGCTAGATCATGCTGTACCTGAGGATGTGTTTAGCTCACAGCGCCGGGGCCACGCCTCTGTCCACCCGCCTGACGGACATGCAGGACGATGCTCCCGCCATCGGCCGCTACGTTCAGTTGCTGCTGTCCGCCGAACCTCAGCCCTCGGCGTCAAAAGGCTCGGAGACGAATCCCATTTACGTCTACATGGATCTTCTGCAGCAGCTGCTGTCTGCTGTGGGAGGTAAGCGCATCAAAGAAATGACTCAATCATTTATCACGTTGAGATTTAAAAAAATTGAACTTATCCAACTTTCCCAACAGGAATACCCGTCATGTACTGCTTACTAGAAGTGGTGTCTGTTTGCCCGGAAAAGCTGGCCCCCAGGTTTTCTGATAGAATCGACTGGATTAAAGTACGTACCACTTCCACCTGTGATCAAATAAAATATTACATTATCTCACTGCTCACTTCTATAGCGGTTTTTAAACTGTATCCATAATCTAAATGTCTTTGCTCCGTTTGGCTCTTTTCTTGTTTCCTCCAGAGCCTGATGAACACAAACAAAGAGGACATGAGGGAGCTTGCCGCTCAGCTTTACGCTGTGGTGGTTTCCACCCTGACGGGCAACGAGCTGCAGACGGCTGTGCAGAACTTAGTTAAAATCACCAGAGACAACCACGTATGGCGCTTTGTCCTCCTCTTTGGACCTTTTTCCATTCCAACATTTTAATCCCCAATTGCTAATTGTTGATGTTTTGATGCTCTAGAGTCCTGAAACTCAGCATGGCGCCATCTTGGCTCTGGGCTACATGGTGGGGAGGTACATGAGCAGAAAGAAAGCCCTCACTTGTTCTGACTCAACAAAAAGCATCACTTCCAAGGATGAAGGTGATGAACTTGTAGCCATGGCTACTAAAACCATTGGTATGTAGTCGCTTTTATCATTTAAATTTGCCCTGAGATTATTAATCTCACAAAGATTGAGTTGTTTCTTGATGCCACTTTTGGATTATTCCTCTTCTCTTCGGCGTTTCTTAGGTTCCTTCCTGGACAGCAGCAGTGCCCTGTTGACTGTAGCCGCCTGTACAGCTCTGGGAGAGATCGGGCGCAACGCCCCTCTGTTGATCCCTGCAGACGGATCGGGCTGCACTAAACTTTCCGTCGTGGAAAACCTCCTCGCCCGCATCCCCTCCGGCAAAGAGAGCACTAAGGTAAAGTGGTTTAATAGTTGTCCACTTATGTCTAATCTAAATTCTTCCCTTCTACCTATACCTACATTTAGCCCTCCAAACAGAGTTATGGAAAAGTAGTGTCTCAGAATTCAAACGTCACTTCCAGTCGATGATGTCATCAATATTATTATTAATAAACCACATATAGATTTATCTAAAAAATGAAATTTTACACCACTGTTGTCATGTTTATATTTGATAGTAAAAAGGATAAAGCGCTCCAAAGTTCTAAAAATAGAAAATGCAATGTTTGATTTTACTTTTTTATTTTTATTAGTAAATCTGCTGCAGGATAAGAAGCTTATTGGACACAAGGTGTATTTTATTTTGAAGTTAACGTATGTGCTGTGGTCAAAAGTAAAATAAGTTAAAATTGTTTCACAAAGCAAATTATATTAATTAGATTATCATAATTAATAAAAACATACTTTATATAAATAAATGGCTACAAAAACATAGATAAAGTGTATTTTTCTAAACAATGACTTTGCGGTTCTTGCTTGGATTTTGGTCAGTAAAAAACTGGACCAAATGGCTCCTTCAGCACTAAAGGTTGCAGACTCCTGGACTGCAGTCACATATTACAACATGCCACCTGCACCGACCTCAAATCCAGGTTTTTCACCAATTTCATCAGGTGGTTGCACGGCAGTATTTGTAATCGGGAGGCGGCAATCGCTTTTTTAAAATTTTATTTTACTTTACAGCAACCAGACACTTATTTTAATATCAGTCAGTGGTCGCCCGGGCACATTTAGAGGTCGCGCAGTGGCAGTCCGCCTGACGCCTGACTGCTGCCATCTGTATTCATGACCACTCCAACGATTTTCAAGAAATCGCTAATCTTGACGGTTCTGCCGATGCCTCCCCATCACTCCGTCGCAATTATATTAGTGACCGTCTTATTAGAGGTGTACACTATTTAGCTAATCTCTATCATTTCTCGACATCCCTGTCAACGGTTTCACACAGATGAAGGAAAGATCCATCACAACTTTGGGTTACCTCCCAGTGGGAGATGCAGACTTTCCACACCAGAAGAAGCTGCTGCAGGGACTGATGGATTCAGTGGAGGTAAGGTGGTGATCACAGACATCAGAGCCTCTGCGATGAGCAACTTTTTATATTTTTTACTATCCAAAACCTCAGATTATTTAGCAATTTTTGATGGCCCAATCAAGTTGTTTATAAATGTTCTTGTGTCTCTGCAAGGCTAAGCAGGTGGAGCTGCAGTTCACAGTTGGAGAGGCGATCACTAGTGCTGCCATAGGAACCCTTTCAGGCGCTGCACGAGACCCGTGGACCTGCACAGAAGACCAGTACAGTCCACCACACAGTCAGTACTTTTGCTTTGATCTGGGATGAAGTGAAGATAAGGTTGATTTGAAAGTTTTCATTTTAAGTTTTTAAATGTTTAAACCTTCTAAAAAAGTATGTTTTTTTTAATTCATTTTAATTTTCTTCTGTTCCATTAAAGATGTGCAGAGCAACGACGTGGTTCCGTGGGTCCTCAACTCCATTCTGTCCAAATATGTGCCGAGCCAGAACCCTCACGTCCGACAGGCTTCCTGCATCTGGCTGCTCTCGCTCGTCAAGAAACTGGGCCATCACCAGGAAATTACAGTAAATAAAACAATCTTTTCTGAATGTACATCAACCGAAAAGAGAGCTTTGAGATGAACTTCAGTTTTCTAAACCTTTATCAAAACCATAAAAGTTCTTGGAAAGAGTAAAGGTCAGTTCATGAAACATTTGCTATTTGCCTTCTACAAATTAAAGCATCTACACCAAAGACATTTGATTTCTTTTTCTCAATATTCTATTTATTTTATGAGTTTTCCATACAGCACAAAATGAAAAATATATTTTAAAATAACAGAAATATGGGGTACTACTTAAATAACTTATAGAAACTTTTTCCAGTGTTTTGAAAGATGTATTTTATTTTGAAGAGAATTGATTTTAAAGGTATAAGTAAAGGAGGTGATTATTTCAAGTGTCTGATTCTTAAAAGTGTGATTTTTTTTTTTTTCATTATTAGTTTTAGTTATCGTTTTAATTCTTAATTGGAGCCATGACAGAGCAGATTTCTGAGCTCCAGATCGATCAGGCCAACCGTTTATTTCTCTTCACCTCCTGCATGGAAGTCAGTTATGTCTCTTGAAATACGAGTGGCTTCTATGATTTCCGACAAATATTGGATCTTTCTAGTGCATGTGCTCAGTCTCCACCGGCATTTATGTTTTGTAGAGAGAAAGAACAGTAGTTTCTGAAAATGAGCTGCTATGGATGTGAATGTCTGTCAAAATAAAGTATCTAATGCTTCCTTTTGAGAAGAACAATTTTCCATGTGGAATTTCTGATGATGTTGCACTGTCTCCAGCACTAATGCATTGTTGGTAAAATAAAGTCTGTTTTCTCTTAAAGACTCATTTGAAGGAGATTCAGATCGCATTCATCTCTGTGCTCTCGGATCCTGATGGTGAGACCAAATCTGTCAATTTTGGTTCTATGTTGTGAGAACTCATCTTTTAGAATAATCTGGAAAAAAACGTTGATTCTGTCCTTTAGAGTTGAGTCAGGATGTGGCATCTAAAGGTCTGGGGCTTGTGTACGAGATGGGAGGAGAACGCGACCAGCAGGAACTGGTTTCTACTCTGGTTGAAACACTCATGACTGGCAGAAGGTGAGATGATGGTTTCATAAAGCAGAGGTATGTATATGTCGAATAATTCTGGAAGTGACTTTAAAAAATGTTTATTTGTCAACAGAGTCAAACATGAACTTTCCGAGGAGACGGAGGTCTTCCAGGGGGAAGGACTGGGAAAAACACCAGACGGGTAAATCACTTATTGTTGTTGTTTCTGTTGTTTTCTCATTGAAGCATCAGTCATAACTGATTTTCATAAACATCTTTCACTGATTTCTGACAGTCATGGCTTATCCACTTACAAGGAGCTCTGCTCATTAGCCAGCGACCTGAACCAACCAGATCTAGTCTACAAATTCATGAATCTGGCTAATCATCATGCAATGTGGAACTCACGCAAGGTACCATTCTTAACATCTGTAATTTACGGCCACTTACAGCTGTGGCAGATCTTCTTCTTATTTCTTCTCCTTGACCGGGTCTTCCACTCAGGGAGCAGCTTTCGGTTTCCACATGATCGCAGCTAAAGCTGGGGAGCAGCTGTCTCCGTTCCTGCCTCAGTTAGTGCCTCGTCTGTACCGCTACCAGTTTGACCCCAACCTGAGCATCCGCCAGGCCATGACCAGCATCTGGGACGCTTTGGTGACCGATAAGACCCTGGTACGGCTTAATGCTTGGAACATTTTCATCAACAATAGTTAATTATTCAACCAGTGTGGGGAAAAAAGGAGAAAACAGCCATCAATAGGAGAACGGTTTGTTCCTGTTTTCAGGTGGACAAATATCTGAAAGAAATCCTGCAGGATGTCATGTCCAACCTGACCAGTAACGCCTGGAGAGTGCGTGAATCCAGGTACAAAAACTATTTCTTTAGAAATACATTTTTATTTCTGATTTTTTTTAAAGCTCAATATTATAAATGTTTAATCTGTGTTTTTGAAAATTTCATTTTTACAATGTTTTCATTTGTTTTATCATTTTTTGTCAAAATCTGCACAGAGGACATGTTATTTAGTCTTGATATTTATGTATTTAAATTTAATTCTAAACTCTTTCATGAATTACGTTTATTTAAAGCAAATTTTACAGAGAAATTGATTTAAAAAGGACATTTTAACATATTAGGAATGGATTAAAATCCACTGCAGTAGGTTACTCTGCTCTTTAGATGACTTTTTCCCCCCAAAATTAATATTTTAGAGAAAAGCTCACTTTAAATGAATTTTATACTTAAATGTGAATCAGTCTTGGATTTGTTTTTCATTATATTCATTGGAAAATGTAGATTATTGTTCTACTTAGTTTGTTTCCATAAATGTTGAAAGTAAGAATATGTTTTTCCTTCAGTTGTCTGGCTCTTAATGACCTGATCCGCGGCCGTCAGGCTGATGAACTTCTGGATTACCTGTCAGAAATGTGGGAGACGCTGTTCCGAGTCCTTGATGACATCAAGGTACAAAAATAATTAAAAAAAACAAGCTTCCATTCTTTTCCTTTATTATTACGTATTTGCAGTGGTTTATTTCAAAGATTCGATGTACTTTTGTGTTTTTCTTCTAGGAATCTGTAAGAAAGGCTGCAGACCTCACACTGAAAACTCTCAGCAAAGTAAGACTCCAACACAACCCAGCTCTTCTCCATGTTTATTTTGTGTTTACACGTCTCTCTTCGCTGTCTGGAAGGTTTGCATTCGTATGTGCGAATCTTCAGGATCCGCGGCTCAGAGAAGCGTGGCGGTGCTGCTGCCGACCCTGCTGGAGAAAGGCATCGTTAGCAACGTGTCAGAGGTTCGCTCGCTCAGGTAAAGACATTATTGTAGTTCACCTATAGGTGTCTGGTAGTAGGGCTTAGTTTTCTGTGTGTTGTTTAACAGCCTCAAAACATATTTAAATCTATTGGAAAGTCATATTTTAGTTAGAAAAAAAATATTATTACCTAAATGAACAAATAACCCCACTCAAACTTTATTTACATATTCTGCTGCGCCATACAATATAAAAAAGGACCTGATCCATTCATGATATGCAGACTTTATTAGAATGTTTATTTGTCATAATAAGCTTGAAATATAAAATACTGAACATAATGAGAGTAAAATCTGATCAGGATTTAACATCCGACTTTGATTAAGACATCCCTAATATTTACATACCTATTTAAGATGTTATCTTAAAGGTTATTATGTCATATTTTTAACATGATTTGAATGAATGATTTTATAACACAATATTCAAGCAAATCAATGGATTTATCTTGTCGGATATTCATTTTTCCCACTTCGCTTAACCGTTTCTGTTCCTGCTTCTTCTCAGCATCCAGACTTTGGTGAAGATCAGCAAGACTGCCGGTGCCAGACTAAAGCCTCACGCTTCCAGGCTGATCCCAGCCCTGCTGGAGGCTCTCAGCACTTTGGAGCCCCAGGTCCTCAACTACCTCAGTCTCAGAGCCACAGAGCAGGAAAAGGTCCTCTGCCTTTTTAACCTGTAGCCTAACCACTCGGTTTAGAGGTTCTGGTGTCCTGAGCGGTTCTGGTTGTTTTCCTGCAGAGTGCCATGGATGCTGCGAGGCTGAGTGCTGCCAAATCCTCTCCTATGATGGAAACTGTCAACATGGTAGAACAAAAACAGGAATATTTGGGAGTTTCTTTTGTTAGTCAGAGCTGTTCTAACCAGCATGTCTGTGCTGTCAGTGTTTGCAACACCTGGATGTTTCTGTCCTCGGGGAGCTGGTTCCCAGACTCTGTGAGCTGCTAAAGAGTGGAGTGGGCCTGGGCACAAAGGTACAACAAGGTTTAATGCCTCATAATCTCACAGAATCATAAGAACTCCTGGTGAAAAGTCAGCTCTCGACTTTGTGTACAGGGAGGCTGTGCGAGTGTGATCGTTTCCCTCACCGTGCAGTGTCCTCAGGACCTAACTCCATACTCAGGTGCAGATTTCATCCAAACAGGAAATGTGTTTGTTAGATGCTAAAAGAATAAGACTTAAAAGTTTTGGTGTCTTCAGGTAAACTGATGAGTTCTCTGCTGAACGTCATCCATGACAGAAGTTCTGTGGTACAGAAAGCATATGCCTTCGCTTTGGGGCACCTGGTCAGGGTAAGCACCCACTTTATTACTTACTCTTAGAAATGCACCTTTTTCCTGAAGATATTTTTGATTTGATTTAAATGATCCAGAACTTGATTTACTTTTTATTTTGGACATTTTTATGAAATTAAGATTATCTTTTGTTTAAAAGCAAAAAATATGACAGTGTTTGAGTGAACTGGGATGTGTGTTTGACGGTATCGGGCTGTGGCTATTTCATCAAACATATTTGTAAAAAAAAAACACACATTAGAGAAATTGTAATATGAACTGTTCTGGATTTTTTCACAGACGTGATATATGTGAAGCAAAAACTAAAACCCCTTCCCTTTTTTCCAGATTCCTTCACTTAATTTATTACATTCTTTTTCTTTTTTCTGCCTTCCTTCTTCTCTACTTATTTTCTTTATGCTTTCTTTCCTATCTTCCTTACTTTTTCATTCCCTTCTTACATTTCTTCCTTTTTGACTGTACCTTTTTCTTTTTCCCCATTTTTCCTTTAACGTTCAATCATTTTCCCCTTTTTCCTTCTGTCTTTTTCCCCTCTTGTCTACATTTTTATTTCCTTCATTCCTTTTCTTTCTTCATTTTTTCCTTCCTTCCCTCCCATCTTTTCTGCTTATTTTTTTCTTTACTTTTTCACTTTTTTCCCCTACTATATTTCTTTTTTTATTCCATTTCTTTTTTCATTCCTTCCTTTTTTCTTTCTTTGTCCACTTTTCCTTTCTTTTTCCCTTTTCCCTGATGTTTTTCGGTGGGTTTCAGACATTGTTTTGGATCAGACTGTAGCTGTTTCTTTTAGACTCTTTAGCATCCCTTCATTTCTTCATGATGTTGTTTTTCTCTGCTTGTCAGACGGCTAAAGACAGCAGTGTGGAGAAGCTGCTGCTCAAGCTGAGCAACTGGTACTTGGAAAAAGAAGGTGAGTCCATCTATAATTAACAGTTTTGTTGATATGACCATATAAAACCTCCAGACTTCAATGTCTTCATCTTCTGCTTTACTCACAGAACCCGTTTACAAATCGTCTTGTGCTTTGACGGTGCACGCCATCAGTCACTACAGCCCGGATGTGCTGAAGGGTCACGCAGGAGTGGCTCTGCCTCTGGCGTTTCTTGGCATGCATCAGGCTGCTGGTCCTGATGAGGAGAACGGAGAGGGTCATGATGCCAAACTGTGGACGGAGGTGTGGCAGGAGAACGTCCCAGGTGAGGAAGAGCACAGAGAACTAAACTGTTTTTTTTCTATTAGTTCCCCTGAAAAAACGAGTCTTGAAACTTTTATGTGACTTCAGGTAGCTTCGGAGGAATCCGACTCTACATGACGGAGCTGATCGCCATCACACAGAAAGCCCTGCAGTCCCAGTCTTGGAAGATGAAGGCTCAGGGTGCAGCTGCCATGGCAACTGTTGCCAAGGAGCAGACAGGCTCATTAGTGGCACCACACCTTGGATTGGTGCTCTCCGCTTTGATGCAGGGACTCTCTGGGCGCACATGGGCTGGGAAGGTAACAGTTGCTTCCTAAAAAAACAAAACAAAATTCAAACAAAACATATTGATGCATCAGAAGACAAATTAGGTTTTAAATTGATGACTTTGTTTTGGTTTTAGGAGGAGTTGTTGAAAGCCATTGGTTCTGTGGTATCCAAATGCAGGTGAGTTCTCCTGCAGACTTTTTCTGCAACATTTGAGAGAAAACCTCCATTTATTGCTTTTTTCCGTTTTCTTCTGGGTTCCAGCACAGAGTTGCAGAAACCGTGCAGTGGCCAACCAACCATCGCCGAGGTGCTGGAGGCTGTGATGAGGGAATGCCGTAAGGAGAATCTGGTGTACAAAACGGCCGCTCTGCGTTGTGTTGGAGATGTTCTGCACAGCAGCCAAGAGGACCGTTTCAGAGAGATGGCAGAGATCGTTTTCCCTCTCATCAAGAAGGTTCGTCTCCTTCCATCCTTTTACTTCCAAGGGTACAAATGCATTCTTTAATGTATGATCCTAATGTCTCAACAGAGTTCTCCAAAGAGCGGCGGTGCGTCTGCTCGGTCTCTGGACGATGATGATGATGAGGATGATGCGGATGTGAAGGAGAAAGAGCTGCAGACTGAAGCTCTGCTTTGTTCTTTTGAGACTCTAGGGAAGGCCTGGCCCAGAAACCAGGAGACACAGGGTGAGTTCTCTACAAACCACATGAGTGAACTCATGTTTAAAAATTAAATCCTGCACAGTTTAGGTTCTCAAATGAAGGCTTTATGGCTTTAGAAGTGAAATTGTTTCATGTGCTATTGATGTCTTTATTTTTCAAAAACTCCCTTAATATGCCCCCACTCCACAAAGGGGGAATTACATTACAGCTCCAGTGTTGTAAAAGTTATAACAATCATACAACAACAAGAAAAGTCTGGGCTTGTTCAAAGATGTACTCATATAATTATGTAAATTGTATGTGAAAAATGCTAAAGATACAGGTTTGAAATGATATTTAATCAATAAATGTATTATTTGTAGAGCACTTATAAAAGCAGAAGCAACGAAAGTGCTGAACTTAAAATCAAATGTAAATAAAATCATTAAACAATAAAATACAATAAGAGAACTAATAAAACAAGCTGGCCCACTAAATCTGTTCCCTGGAGTTAAAAGCCTGATTAAAAAGATGTGTTTTTGACACATTTCCTAAAAATTGACCCCAGTGGAAGCAGGTCATGGTGAGAATAAAAGAGGGTCTAAAACTGAGCCCTGAGGTACGCCAGAATATTCAGCGAATAAAGAATTCAGACCAATGATGATCTGGCGCTGGATGTTCTCAGCACAGAACTGTTGTCCTTGTCTGGCATCACTGATGCGTCAATCAAAACGTTTTCTCTCTGCAGTACATTTCCAGATGGATGTTTGCAATCTGATGTGTGAGAAGTTAAAGTTGAGCACTTGGAAAGTTCAGCTGGCTGTCCTGCAGGCCATGAAGGCGTACTTTCAGAAGTAAGTGCCCCACAGAGATAACTCCTTCAGTAACTTACGCATCGATCTAAAGGAATTCTGATTGTTTTTCCTGTAGATTACTGCTTCTGGAGAAGGGTACTGAAGACTTGAACGCTCTGTCCCCGATCCTCACTGAGACCTGCGCCGCTCTCACTCATCCTTTAGGTAGGTTTCTCACTTTACTTTCGCTTCAACTGTTGTGTAGTTTGTGCGTTTCATTTAGTGGATTTTCCTCCACAGAAAACAAAAGTTACTCCTCTGTGAGGACGGAGGCCTTGACAGTCGTGGATCTTATTGTTAAGAAAATAGGAGGTATGTATTATTATTATGCCTGTTTTCAAACATTTATTGATCTCACTGAGCAGAAAAATGGGGGTTCAGACCTGAAAAAATACTGATGCTTTTTTAAAACTGTTTACTAATTAAAATATAAACAACAACAAAAAAAATAACTTTTACATTTCAGTATGAGAGGCCTAGAACGCATTGTAAGAGGTTACTTCAGTATTCGTTTTAAAAATTAGAAAATATTTAGTCTTTTAGTGAGTCAATTGTTTTATTTTTAATATGAGGGCATTGGAAAGAATTTGCAGGAGAATGGGTCTTATTGACCCACAAGGAGAGAATCTCTGGCAGGCCATTGTTCACATGCATCAGCAGTATACTTGCAAAGGTCCAAATATGTTATGGACCATGGATTCCTACCATAAACTAAAGCCTTATGGTATCATCATAAATGACTGCATTGATGGATTTGGTCAGGATTTAGCTTTATTTGCAATTGGCTTTTTCCTTGTAAAATTACAACTTTTCCCCCATAATTTGCAGGGTTTTTTTCTTGTAAAATGTTGGGTTTTTTTTCTCAAAATGTTGCGACTTTATTCTCAAGAAATTATGGCTCTTTCTCTTAATTTTTAGTTTATTCTAATAAAAGTAAAAAAAAGTCAATTTGATGACTACAATGTTGTAAAATGGTTTAAAGGCTTTTTTCTCACAATTTGTTGTTTTTATGTAAATTGTGACTTGCTTCTTATCATTTTTCAACTTTATTCTCGTAAAATTGCATTGTTTTTCTTAATTTTTAATATATTCTCATAAAAATGCAATTTTCTTTCTCATAATTTTACTCTTTTATTCTGGTTGAATTATGACTTCACAATTTGGATTTTGTTTCTCGTAAAAATTATGATTTGCTTCATATAATTTTAATAACTTTATTCTCATCAAAATATAATTTTCTTTTTATTTTTTTACTTTTACTTTCATGTGAAATTACAACTTTTTTCTCATAATTTTTTACGAATTTATTCTCATAAAAATTTGAACTTTTTGTAATTTTTCATCAGAAAAGTTGAAATTTTTTCACATAATTTCACTACTTTATTCTTGTTCGACTTTTTTTTCTCCCAGTTTGTAGTTTTTTCTCGTAAAAGTTTGGCTTGCTTCTTATAATTTTTACAACTTTATTCTTGTAAAGTTGCAACGTTTTTCTTATAATTTTTACTTTATTATTGTAAATTTTTGACTTTTTCTCATACTCTTAGAACTTTATTCTCATATATTAATTATTGTTAGGGTTTTTTTGCCTTAGTACTCTGTAAGAAGAGATCCATCTTTTGTTTTAGTTTAGAAACAAGTTATGTGAACCCAGTAAAGTGACATGGATTCTAAAATTAAGCCATCATGTTAGATTTTAGTTTGGAGATGTCTATATTTTGTGCGTGTCTTAGTTAAACATGAGACTGTTGATGTTTTTGAGGTTTTTTGTTGTAGTTTGAGCATCTGTTCTTACGGGATGTTTGCGTCCCCCGAACAGAGAGCGAGCAGTGGGACTGCATGTCTGCCCGGAGCCGCGAGCAGCTGCAGCGCTCCCTGTCCACGCTGCAGTCCGACAGCAGGCCCGAGCTGAGGGACAAGGCCCAGGAGCTGCGCAGACGCATCCAGAGTCAGCCCTGAGCCGGCACAGCGCCATCGGTCCGTGACGCCATCTCCACCGCACCTCTTCCTCCTCCATACAGCTGACCTTTTGAATTAACCACTATGAACCGCCACTATTTCTTTCTGCTTTAAGGATCATTTATAACTTAAGATGTGACTCCAATCAATACAGCTGATAAGTCTGTGAACAGGTTTGAAATTTATAAATGTCTCACTCTTCTGAGCATTTACCAACTCAACGTTTTTAATTGAAATAACCAGGAAGTTGTTGATTACTATCTGAACTAGTGTGTTGGGTTTGTGGACACCGTTCACTTCCAGCCCCCGAATGGGGAATCGTACTACTGTCGTGGGTGTGCTTCTCATGAAATGTTAACAGCAGGGTGTTTATCTGAGATTATTCTGCAGATTTATTATTATTCAACCACAACGAGCAGTTGGAGTTTATAAAAACATCTGCAGTGTTTGGAAAAAGAAAAAAAAAAACCCTGAGAGTCTGCTGTTTTCTGATGCTATAGCTGTTTGAATTTGTCCTTGATTAAAAAAATCTCCTTTGACTTTTCTTTTTAAAATTATTTACTCTCTGGAACAACAAAGCTGGCTCTCCTGGTTTAAAATCAGAAAACAAAGAGATCACCAAAAAGTAATTTAATACTTTATTTACAAAAAAGACGCGTAAAAGAGCAAAACTCCAAAAGAAAGAAAGCACAAAGGACATATCAGATATAAACCCAATACATGTAAGTGGATGAAACAGTTACCCATGCAGGAAATGCGAGCACAATTCAAAAACGATGATGTGGTTTTAGCAAATCAAAGTGCGGCGAGCTGCTTGTTCCTCTTGTCTTTCTGGCGAGCTTTATCTTGACCTTTATGGGGGATGTCACTCTGGCTGAGCGCCGTCCGCGTCACCGTGGACATGCCGTCCACAAACTTGGTTTTGAACAGGACGTTGGCGTTCGTGAACATGCCGTCTTTGAGGGACACGACTACGAACTGCAGGAGAAGAGTTGGGGAAAAATGAGGGACGGACGGGAGCCTCACTGGGACACTATTCAAAATAATTAACAATATAAACAGTTTAAATGCACCAAGATAGTTTTGATCTTCACGTATCGCTTACGTTAAATAAAACTATATTTAAGACTTCAGTCTGTTAAATCAGCATAAATTCATGCCAATTTTATTTAATAAAAATGTTATGCTTTGAAACCACAGCTTGCCAGTATTGTACTTGAAAAAAATATATATAAATGTTTTGTTTAAAAGTAAAACTTCAGTGAAAGTAGGTAATAGTTAGAATATTAAATTAAAAACAAATAACTAATTTCATTGACCTTGAAAGGGAAAAGCGGCCAAGAAGATGAATGGAAAAAAAAAAAAAAAACTTGTTAAATTCTTGAAAATATAGTCAAAAACAGTATGTGTGTTGCCCCCTACAGGTTGAATTGGGGTATTACATTTGAATTTAATGATTGTTCAAACCATTTAAGTCCCAAGTCATGATCTGCTGCTCCAGTAATGATAACAGTCCTGCCCTCGGACTGGATTTTCAAATTTCAGCTGTGGGTGGAGTCAGCCTCCAACTCCCCTGTTTGGTGACCCTTTAATGCTGATTTGAAACCGTAACATCTCTAATTTGTAGCCAGCAATCTCACCTGGGAGTGTCTGAAATGTGTGCGCAGCATCTGGCCGATGTTCTGCGTGTGCGACAGATCCAGAGCCGCATCCACCTCATCCAGGATGTAGATGGGAGCCGGCTTGAAAAGCAGCATGGCCAGGATGAGAGACAGAGCCACGAGTGACCTGGAAACACCCACGACCGTCAGGCACTCGACGCGTCGGACTTTTGAAAGGTCATGATGGCTCTGGAGAATTTTCAGAGCACATGGTTTGCTCACCTTTGTCCGCCACTGAGCTCAGTCAGGTTTTCCTTCCACGTGTCGCCTAAGGCGACCTTGAACTCCAGACCTTCCAGGACACCACAGCCCTGCAGGGGAGCCAGCTTTGCTGTAGCTCCTGGGAGCAGGGTGGAGAAAATGGAGCCAAAGTCCTTGTTTACCTACGGAGAAAAGATTTAGACAGCATGAAACCAAAAGATCCAATGAGAAGAGATATTTATTAGGATTTCAAGTCATTTATAGATGCAAACCTTCTGCCAAGCCAAGTTTAGAGCTTCATTTTTCTTCTGGTCCAACTCCTCAATGGTCTGCAGGATTTTTGCTTTGTCGTTCTCCACGATTCTCTTTTTCTTCATCAGGTCATTGTACTGCAAAAGCAAAAACCGTTTTCAGCAATCACAAAAAGTGTTAAATTGAAACCATTGGGCAGTCTGGAGCGGAGCCCCTCACCCTCTCCTCTGCCTCGTTCAGCATGTTCATGGCTCTCTTGTTGACGTTCCTCTCCAGCTTGGAGGTGGTTTCCTCCAGCTTCTTCAGCCGCTGGCCCGCCTCACGGGGGTTGTTGACTTTGAAGTCATAAGAGGAGTTCGGCTGGCCAAAGAAATGGCGCTCCGACTGGATCCAGTCGTGTTCTTCCAGCATCCGAGCCACCTGCAAGAGACGAATATCTCAACGACCTTATACTAAACCGTTTTCTGAAAGACCAAGGAAGCACAAAGATGACAAGATCCTGACATAGAGTGTACCTTGTTAGCAGCATCCTGGCTGTCTTTATGATGCTTATTGATGTTGTGTTCCTCCTCCCTGATCTTCAGCTGGATGTTGTTGTTCTGCTCTCTCATCTTATTGGCCTCCGAGTTCTTTCCCTGCAGAACCAATGAGAACAAGTATTAGAAAAAGAGAAATATCTGCTGTGTCTACTAAAATTCTTTCAATTAAATAGGCCCATTTCCTCAACCTTGATCTCCTTGTCTTGTGCCATGATCACTTCTTTGAGTTTGGTCAGCTCCTCCTGGGCTTTCCGCACCGCCTCCTGCAGCACATCAACACAAACATGTCAGTTCTGCTGCACTCATATGTACGGTTAAACTGAAGGAGAAAAAAACAACAACTTTGGAGTAGAAAATGCAGCTTTATTTTAAACAATATATTTAAAATGTTAGAAGAAGAAAATTGGAGGGTTGATTTCTTGGCCTCCAACTAAACCATAATCTGAAAATGTTTAAACTAATTTGGTATTTCAACAAATATAAACCTAAATGCATAAAAATGAACTATTTAAATACATCCCAATGGTACTTTCTGTGTAACAAATTAAGGACAGATTTAAAAATAAACCAAAAAGATCAGAAGGATATTTATGTATGTTTTGACGATATTCAGATTAATCTGATACAGTTCACATACTGTAAAATTTATAAGTGAAATTATGACATTGTTAAAATCATACAGTGTTATTATATGGATTCTCAAACAAAGAAGCTCCAACAATTGTTCTGCCTCTCCTGGAGGGCGTTTTAGTTTGGCCTCTAGGTGGTGATTGCATTATTGCATTACACCTTATTCCAAAAGAAGAAAAAAGTATGAGGAAAAAAACTGCTTTACACCACAAATGGTTACTTTAAAAAATATATTTCCATAAAAGTTTGGAAAAATCATACCTGTGAGTTTATAAAGATGTTCATTTAGTCTGCAATGTATGTTTAGGCCGACCAAGCATTAGCATTAGCCGTTCTATGGGAAATCCCATTATATATTAGCATCAAGCTAGTGAACTTTAACTTTATACGTTAGATCGATTTATTTTTTATTATTTATTTATTTTTTCAACCCAGCCCTATGTTTTTGTTTATCATTTATGCTTCATTATTTATGTAATAATTCTATTTTTTCACTGAAAAATTTAATTAGTCTCTTCTACCGAAGTTGCACAACTATTTTCTACTGTTTGAATTTGGGATTTCTAGCCTTTACACTGAATTTTCAGAGGTTAAGTTTTCTTTAAGATTTTTTTTCCTTAAACAATTTTCAATTTTTTTTTTTTATCTCCAAAGACATGTGTGCTCTCTCTATCCATTCAAGCTACTTCAATTTAGCTCAATTTCTAAACATTTATTTAAAACCTAAGGATTTCATGCTGCATTTGTAAATCTCTACAGTAAAAGTTTGTATTTGCCCTTCAGGCCGATACTCGTACCTTGTTCTGAGTGACGGTGCAGGCCATGCTGTCTATCTGTTCCTGGATGGCCTTCATGGCCTCATCGACAGCCTGAATCTGCTGCTCGTAGGTCGCCTGCTCCCTCCGAAGCTCCTCCAGCTCCAAGGCCACGGCTTCAGACTCCTGGAAAAACAAGAATAAAGAAAACAGAACTATTAAACCAAATACTGGAAAAGTGATGCTAGCTTGATATGTTTCTGGAAACCATTAATTTCTGCATTTTTTTTTTCACTTAAAAAAAGGAAAGTTGACCTGCTGCTTCTGCTTTAAAGTCTTGTTGAAGGCGTCTGCTTGGGCTTTTGCTTTGTTGAGTTTCTGCTGGGCAGCTTTCAGCTCCTTCTCCCTCTCAGCCTCGGCATTTTTCATTTTGTTTTCCAGCACCTTGTACTTCTCCTCAGCTCGCTTCTGCACCTCCTTGGTGAGACACAAAGTGGCCTCACTCTCGTCTGGGGAGGCAGATTTCACAAAGGTTTAAAAACAAAACCCTTTTCCCATTTACTTGTATAAAAGAACCGTTAATGTTCAGACCGATGGCCTTCTGCAGCCTCTCCAGCTCCTCCTGCTGCTGATGGAAGGAGCTCTGCTGCAGTTTGGTCTGCAGGATCTGCTCCTCCTCCAGCTTCAGCTCGTGCTGCTGCTTCAGCTGCCGGTACCTGCAGAGAGAGGAAAAAGTGAGGATGAAAAATGGCAGGTGCAATTTAAAAAAAAAAGTTTTTTTTATTTCATTTTTGTGACATAAATATTTCTCCCTCTAAAATCTAATTATGCATTTGTATAGTTTTGAATTTTCAACTGAAAATCAAACCAAAAAAAGTTGATGTTTTTGACAGAAACTAATCTAAATACTGTAAACATCTTTACGTTAATCATATTAACATGATGCACTTTTACATGGTGCATGCTAGTAAAATACTGTCACAAAGTGTTTAAATGTTTTATCTTTGCTGCTCTTTCATACTTCTCAGCGGTTCCCTTCAGGCTGGACATCTGTCGCTCAGTGTCCTGAAGCTGGGCCTCCTTCTCATTCAGGCTGTCCTGAACATCCTTTACTTCCTGCAGGCTTGACAGAATCGATGCTGATTGTGAGCGAGCACCTGAAAAAAAAGAGAAGGTATGGAGTGATGGGTGTTGAAACTGATGTTGTTTGACAAAGAAATGGGGAGTCGAGTGTTGATCTCACCTCCACTCAAAGTTCCCTGCGGGTCAAAGATGTCTCCCCCAAGTGTGACTGTCTTGGTCATCACCTGCTTGTCGAACGCTACTTTCTTCGCATTGTCCAAAGTGTCACAGACCAGCGTCGATCCGAACACGTACTCCATGGCTTTACGAAGGTCGGACTCGTATCCGACCAGGGACAGAGCGGTGTGGACGTTGTCCTCCCCCACCTCACAGAACAAACAAAAACCATAAAAATCAGCAACAAGAAAACAATGATTTACATTTGATTGAAAAGCTGTGACGTAAATAAACCATTTTCTCACCAGGCGCTTTGCGGTGCTGATCACTTTGTCGTTCAGAGTCTTGGCAGAGATCTTGTTGAGGGGGATGATGGTGTACCTGCGCTGCAGCTCTCCTTTCTCCAGCAGCTTCTTACCAGTCACCTAAACAGAAAGGATTCGATCATTTTAGCCTAAAAAATTCTGTTAATCTTTGAAACAACCGATTTTCTTTCTAAAGTCTACCTCTGTGTCAACAACAATGTTGTAGAGCCGTCCGCCTGCAACGACCTCCAGTGCGGTGGCGTAGGAAACATCACTGACACTTATGAGATTCGCTAGAAGACCCTTCACTTTGCTTCGGTCCCAGCCTCGCTCCGGGTCCCTGGGAGACAAAAAACAGGGATCATCTCTGAAAACCAGGAAGTCGAAAGCTCCTCTTTGGTTTAGCGGTTTCTTACTTCAATGTCGACTAGAATTTATTTGAGATTTGTTCTGGTAGAAGTGAGCAAACGTTAGCAAATGAGCTGGCTAGAAGCTACACTTTTTCATTATTAAACCCTTGTCGTTCAACTTTAAAGACCCACTCGCATGAAAATGGTGCTTTTAACATGTTCTTGTGACATTTTTCAAATTACGGAGGACATACTTAAATAAAATTAGGTCTAAATTATCATTTCTGAGGATTTCTTTATTCAAATCACTGTCAATCAAGAAAAATGCAGCTTAAAAAAAAAAAGAGCTCACTTGTTTCGTAAGCTAAGCTAAGAGAGCATGTTAACATGGAGCTCTCAGCAACAGGGAGTAGAAGCGTACGGCCCAAAACTCAGAGGCATAAAAAAAAAAAAAAACGAGATAGCTGCTCTGCAGAAACTGTTTTTTTGGCTCCAAATGACAAAATCATAATAAAAAACACAGTAAACACTTTGAAAATTGATCAAAAGTTGATCAGAGTGGGTCTTTAAGTTCAAACTGCTGTCAAATAAGCATAATGGAATTACAACAAAAGAAAAATTTATCTAAAGAAAATAAACATTCTTAAAATAAAAAATAGCAAAGAGGGAGGAAAAAATTTGATTCATGTTGCAGAAGAACAGAAACTCAAGTTAGACTAAGTTCTAATATTTAGATTACGTAATTCATAGAGATGAAAGAAACAGCAGGATCAGTTATTTGTTCACATTTCGAGGAGCTTTCTAACCTGAAAAACAACAAATTTGGAGAACATTTAAAGAGTACATTTAAACACATAAAAACTCAAACTGAAAGAAGCATTTACTTGTATTCAAAGCGCAGGCTGGGGAAGCGAGACATGAGCCGGTCAAAAGTCCCCTTAAGCTGAGCGACTTCCCTGGAAAGCTGTCTTCGTTTTTCCATCAGACTCTCTTCTTTTCCATCTGCAGCAAACGCAGGTTGAATCATCAAACAAGGAAAAGATGTTTCAAAAAATCCTCTTTTACCATCAGACAAACCTTCATAGTTGAGTTTGGCCAGCTCTGCCTCGAGTTTCTCTCGGCTGCTTCTGACGGCCTTCAAGGTGTCCTGATCTTTCTTGTAGCCGCCGTCCATCTTCTTCACCTCCGCTTGTTTGGTCTTCAGCTCTGCCTGGGCATGCTTCAGGGTCATTTGGGCCTGTGCAAAAATGGAAATGAGTGAAACAGCAGGTCTGCAGGAAGTCAAGCGGCCCAGCATCAAGAGGATTTCTGTTCTTCACCTGCTTAGCCTCGGTGTCTGCTTTGCTCATGTCGTTCTTGCAGGCCATCATCTGCCCAGCTAAAGTGGCTTCCTCGCCGTCCTCATTGGTAGAAAGACCCGCAGACACGGCTTTGAAATGCTGCTCAGCTGCCTCGAGTCCAGTGCTGTTTTTTTGTCCTTCCACCTGAAGGGCCTGAAGCTGCTCGGACAACTTGGCCACTTCTTTTTCCTTCACCACAAGCACTTTCTTGTCCTAAAAATAAAAATAAATATAAACTCAAGGGTTTTGAGAAAAAAAAACTTGCAGTCACAAATGAATCAATTACCTCTTCCATGCTCTTTACTAGCTCCTTTCTCTTCTTGGTTTCATCTTTCAGATTCTGCTTCTTTAAATCTAGAGCGCTCTGAGCTTTAGCGTCCTCACGCTGCACACTCGCAAGAGACATCTCCAAGGTTTTTAGTTCTCCATTTACCTCCTTAAAATAAGCACCAAAAATGTGTCAGAGTAATAAAAAGAGAAAAGATGCTCTTTTTTAAAATATATTTCTCTTCCAGTACCTGGTCATTTTTCTTCTCCAGCTCTTGAATCTGAGCAGAAAGCTCCTGGATTTTGCTCTCATTCTCAGCCATGGTGGCCTGCATCTTGGCTATCTTGTCTTGCATTTCCTTCAGATTTTCAGCGGACTTCGCTTTCGTCTCCTCAGCGCACACGAACAGCCAGGCCACATAAAGTCGCGACAAGTGCTGGATCTCACGCATCAGTTTCTGGTATTCCAAATAGGAGGATCTTTCCTACCCAAAGAAAAATATTACTCAAATCTTAATATGTTGAAAAACATATGCCTTAATATAGTCAACAGCTGACAAATCAATAGTTTAGCTCACCTCTTGCAGCTTCTGCATGGTAGGAGTAATCTCCTCATCCAAAATCTAAACAAAAAGAACAAAGTTTGCAGCCATATGCCTTCCCAAAAACACAAGAAATTTTGATAACAGATGGTAGACGTACAGTCTGAATCTCTCTCAGTTTGGCCTCTTTCTTCTCAATTGTCCTCTGTGCACTGATCTTCTTACATTCGTACATTCTGGTGCCTGCAGCCTCCTCAATCATGGCAAGAATCTAGAGACAAATAGTATGTGAGTACTATAAAAGTATGAATCTGTTTCTACTTTTTTGTTTTAAATCAAACAACATACCTCTGGTGGTTTCATGTTCAAAACCTTGGTTATTCTTCCCTAAATAGGATGGGGAAAAAGACACATAAAGGTCAAACTTCTGTTGCAATTTCTGAAAACTTTAAGATGAAAAACTGACCTGCATGATGAGGAAATGTGGGTTGTTAACATTGAGGCCAACAGAGCAGAACAAGTCCTGCACTCTGGTGTTGTTGGCATTGACCCCATTGATCAGATATTTGTTCCTGCCTCCTATAACGACCTTTAAACAGAAAACATTCCCATTCAAGTTAAAATTCATGTTAATTATAATTTAAAATAGTTGTGTTCTTTCCTGACCTGTCTGGTTACAGTGATCTCATCGTGGGTTTCAAATCCCAGAGGACTCTGGCTTTTATTTGAGTTGTCAAAAGTAATAGACACAGTAGCTTTAGTGATGCCACCCTGTCCGTTCTTGTAAACCAAGTCCTGGAGGTTTGAAGCTCGAACCTTAGAAATAAACAGGACAGAATAAAATAAGGGCATTTTTTGTTTAAAAAGTATGGTTTTGTTAGCTAAAAGAAAGTTAGCTTAAAAAATAAAAAAAAAACATGTAATTATTTAACTTTAAACTCTAAATATACGGTAAAGGTCCTTACATGTGTGAGGTTAGAAATCCCCAAAAGGAAACATATCGAGTCCAAAATGTTGGACTTGCCGCTGCCGTTCAGTCCGGTGATGGCATTGAAAAGCGGGTCGAAGCCGTTGATTTCGGTCCTCTGGGCGTAAGATTTAAAACCTTCGATAATGATGGATTTAATGTACATCGTTGCTTCTCTCGTCCTCCCGAAACAAACGCCAGAGAAAAGATGTGTATCGACGACAAGCCAGTAGAAGAACAACCCGGTGAGCAAAGTTACTGTTCAATGTTTACATCAAACCAAAAGACCGTCGTCTAACTTGAATTTTGGCGGTAAACACACGCAGGGGAAACTTTTAGCCGACAGTAGGCTATTAATTATGCCGGAATCAAAATAAAAAAAAATCTAAATCTGATTTAATTTGGCATAGTATTAAAACAAACAAATATACAAAATCTATTAAATAATTTGATATAATTTATTCATACCAGTTGTATTATGTTTTGTTAAAGCTTTTTGTCTGTTAATTTCTCCGGCATATATTGGGGCAGCTAAATGTCTAAAACATTGGATGATTGGCGCCCCCTGCAGTAACAAAGTGATCTGGATGAAGCCAAATCAACACACTGCTTGAAGGGGAAAAAAAACATGAAAAATTCATCCCTGACTTAATTTTTTTTTCCATTTTTTAAAATTGTTTTACTTTTATGAGTCTTACTGCAATAAATAAATAAATAAAATGAAAACTTAAAAGGTAATTCTGTGATACATAAGGACTTCTTCAATGAGCTGCCTTTATTTACTTTTTTGTAGTTTTTTTAAATGTTTTTTTGCATTTTTATTTTTTTCATTTCTATTGTATTTTTTATTTAATTACATGAAAATGATATTAATACAGCTGTAGGGTTGTTTTATTTGAGGTTTTACCTAAGCCATGGGTGTCCAAAGTCAGTCCTCAAGGGCCAGTGTCCTACATGTCTTCCTACCAACCTGCCATTGAAGCTCCTTCTTGGCCAAACACAGCAGATATGGTAGGATTTCTGAAAAACCAGCAGGAGGCCGGCCTCAAAAACTGACCTTGGACATCCCTGGTCTAAGTGAATGCTTATATACCTATTTTACTGTAAATTTTCAAACCAAGTCTAACCTACATTTAATATATGTACATTTTCTTATTAAGATGAAAATAAAAGTAAACATGCATTTTTTGCACACAATTTTAGTTGGAAAATGTATAATTCTAAAATCAATAGAATACATGTTTTTAGGAATTCTAAAAGTGAACAAATAATGAAAAGAGAGAATAATATTTGTCTGAAAAAATTTCCCCTTGTATGTGTGACTCTGCGATGGACTGGCAAACCGTGTTGGATAGGCTCTGGAAACCATGTTGGATAGGCTCCAGCAACCCAATTACCGTTACAATTACCGTCACAATAATTGTGTAAAGAAAATGGATGGATTAATGGATGTTTACCACCTTGAAACTAAAAACTAGGCCACAAAAACAGAATCCTGAGAAGCAAAATTAATTATGTTCTACTGCTATTAACTATGTTTCAAGAAAGCTAGTATTATGTTCTGTCTTGGAAGAAAAATAATCTATAGCAGAAAACCATTAGTTTAAGAAAACAAGGATTTTTTTTCGAATAATTTTACTTATTTCAAGCACCGGTAGATCTGATTTTACAGCGTACTAGTTTTAAATTAGTTTGAAGTCCGACCGGTGGGCCAAATGTGGTCCACATTCATATTTTAAGTGGCCCGCGGGCCCTTGTCATAAATTTAATAACATGTGGCCCCCAGCACTTCCTAAAAACTGTGTATGATTTCTTGATTGTGGGTTGCTAAACTACATTTTAGGTCATTGCAAACATGTGGCAGTACTGTTGCACAATCCATCTGTGACACTTTTTAGCTCACTTCTGAAATGAGGCAATAAAGTGTTCTTCAAAACTGTTGCATAACACACACTCGAATTAAAAAACTGCTGTCAATTGAAGTAACTTTACTCTTTAAACAAGCTTCTACAAAAAGTGCGAGGCTTTGGTCAGTATTCAAAATATTTTTATAAGCTAGTTGGTATATAATTTGCTATTTTTGCTATATTTCCTATAAGTATTACCAAAAAAAAACACACACGCTGTCGAGAAAGGTAATTAAGATATGCAACACATGGTGTTTATGCAGAACACGTTCACGATTTATTAAAACCCTAAAAGCAGCAAACTTTGGGCTTCACAACTCCAACAAAGTCAAGTTCTGCAGGATGCACAAGACATGCACTCTGTCACAAATTCAGTCATGTCTTCATGAATCCAGGGGAACAGGACACATGGAGAGACAAACCAAATTGCAGGCATACAAGCATATCTGTGACAGTACAACACAGTCCCCTCTGTTGGAGTAAAAGGTGGTGGGCTTGATGTAAGCACAGTCAAAGTTCCGCAGAGGCAGTGTCCTCTGACAGTACCGGTCGCTGACTGCGACCAGGGCTCGCACCATGGTGTATTTCGCCGAACTGCTGACGGCCGTCACCGAGCGCACTTTGTCGAAGTGCAGCAGGAAACAGGGGTCATCCTGAAGAGAAAAATTAAAGACAACTTCAGCATAAATATTTCAGCATTTCTCATGTTTACATAAACTGATCATTTTAGGCTTTTAAAGTTTTAATCGAATGCTTTTACTTTCAGTGCTTCCACTCTCCTCTTTAGAATTCCCATCAACTCTATTATGGTTGATAATACATTTACATTTCAACTCATAAAATGCAGGAAATTAAATTACAGCAAAGTATTTTTCTGACAAATGTTTTCAATTCTTGTTTGTTCTGCAGAATTCTGCATTGGAAGATTTGTGTTGGGTTAATTCTGAATAGAGCTTGATAGAGACTTTGTTCTGTGAAAACACTGAATGAAAGGAACACATCATTTTTAATCAGATGTAAAAAATTGTGTAGTTAAACACATTTCTGTTTTGTACAGGTTTAACAAAATCCAGGTTAACCACATTTTATTTTATTCTTTTCATATTGTTTCAGGTCTTTAAGAAAACAAAGAACACCTCAGTTGCTATGGCTTAATGCAGATAACATGTTGGAAAGAATGAATCTGAATTTCAAAATGAAGGCGTATCAACATAAAGTAAAAAAAAAAAAAAATTACATCCACCATTTTTATCAGCAGATACAATGATGTTTGAAAATTCAATATGTAATTAAGGTGTTTATTGCAAACATTTAGGCCAATTTGTGCAATATTTTGTATTTTTGATCAGTGTTTTTCAACCAGTGTGCCACGGTTTTTGGAAAATGATTAAATTTCACCTATTGTTCTAAAAATGTTTACCACAGAGTAGGGAGAAATATGAAACTCATAAAGATATTTTTTTTCTTTGTGTTTATTTGATTCCTATTTAAAATGTTTTAATAAAAATGACCGTATGTAGTGATCAGACAGAATTATTTTTTTTGTAGGGGTTTCCTTTGTGATATTTTATGTAGGCAAAAGTAGCTAAAGAAACATTGAAAAACAGAGGTTTAGTTGTACTTTTTATCTAATAAGTATCACTTTCAATATTTGTTTCTGATCGTTTCAGTATTTTTTGCCAGGCTCTTTTGTGGCTCAGCAAAAAAGATTAATGCATGTTGTTCTTCAAATTTGGATTTACTAATTTCCAGACCTTGAGAAGACAACATGGTAGGTTCTACTAACTTCATTATTAAATCTTTTCAACATTACACACTCATTGGCCACTTTATCATGTAACCCTTGCTAGCACCGGGTTGGACCCCTTTAGCCTTCAGAACTGCTTTAATTCCAGGTGGCATAGATTCAACAAGGCACTGGAAACATTCCTCAGAGAGTTTGGTCCATTTTGACGTGACAGCATCACAATGTTGCTGCAGATTTGTCGGCTAAACATCCATGATCCGGATCTCCCGTTTCACCACATCCCAAAGGTGATCTATTGGGTTGAGATCTGGTGATTGTGGAGGTCATTAGAGTCCAGTGAACTCATTTTCATGTTCAAGAACCCAGAGATGATTCAGCTTTATGACATGGTGTGTCCTCCTGCTGGAAGTAGCATCAAAAGATGGTGCACTGTGGTCATTAAGGGATGGACAAGGTCAGCAACAATACTCATGTAGACTGGTGTTGTAATGGTGATTGGTACTAAAGGGCCCAAAGTGTAACAAGAAAATATCCACACACCATTACACCACCACCACCGTTGTTACAAGGCAGAATGCATCCATGCTAATGACACCAAATTTTACCCTATTATCCAAATGTTGCAGCAGAAATTGATACTAATCAGACCAGATAACATTTTTCAATCTTCCATTGTCCAGTTTTGGTGATCCTGTGCGAATTGTAGCCTCAGTTTCCCATTCTTAGCTGACAGGAGTGACACCTGGTGTGTTCTTCTGCTCCTGTTGTTCATCTACCTCAAGGTTGGACATGTTGTGTGTTCAGAGATGTTCTTCTGTTAATATTTTGGTTGCAACCAGTGGTTATTTGAGTCTTTTGAGTGGTTCTATCTGCTGGAACCAGTCTGGTCATTCTCCTCTGATCTCTGACATCAGCAAGACATTTCTGCCCACAGAACTGCCCCTCACTGGACATTTTCTCTGTTTCTGACCATTCTCTGTAAACCCTAGAGATGGTTGTGGGCGAATATCCCAATAGAACAGCCGTTTCTGAAATACTCCAACCACCACATTTAAAGTAACTTAAATCATCTTTCTCCTCCATTTTGATGCTCGGTTTAAACTGCAGCAGATCGTCTTGACCACGACCACCTGCATAAATGCATTGAGTTGCTGCCATGTGATTGGCTGATTAGAAATTAGCATAAACGAGCAGCTGAACAGGTGTACCTAATAAAGTGTCCAGTGAGTGTATGTACCAACATATTGTAATGTTGTAATCACACCGATTATTTTATTTTATATTTTTTGTAAATATAACTTTATGAATTTATTATTTGGATTTCTAACATTTCTGGTAAGTAAAATGTAATTGGTAGTTTTTTCTTATTTCCTAAATTATACAAACCTTGTTGCCTTATTAAATCAAAAATTGTGCTATAAATGCCAAAGGTAACTATGAGAGAAAAAAATGTTTTTCCTATAATTGTCTAAAAAATGACAACCATTCTTCTTTGTATAAAATCATTGTCAGCAACAAAAGGAAATAATTTCAGTTTTTCTAAATGTTGTCCAAAAATCATTTGGAAGCACTGGATATTTTCTTAAATGTAAAGCACTAAAACTTAAGGTTTCGTTCGTCTTTTTATTAAGTCTCTTAATATTTGTTTTGATGTTATGTATTAAAATAACAACAAAGCACACTGGTAGAAGCTAATATTAAAAAAAAGCCAAATTTTTTTTATTTTTAAATAAGCCAATACTTAATAATACAGTTCTATTCTTTTCTATTAGTTCATTGGCATTCTAAATGACTAAATAACACTTAAATATTTATAACAACCTTTAAACGTAGTGGTAAACTCTAACTTTTTACAATGAAAATATAAAAAAATATATTCAAATAATACTTATTTACCACATCGGGGTCTCGCCCATCAACCAGAGTCAGGTCTTGCAGAGACCAGACCTCCGCCTTCCTGTAGCAGTCCTGGATGCTGGAGCGCTTGGTTTGAGACTTCTTGGATTTTGAAGACAAGGATACGTGACATTGCACAATGCACAACTGCACCACTTTGTTCTTTCCAACTGCAAAATAACCATCAACATGTCCCTAAACTTTTAACAGAGTATCATCTATGATTTTAAAATAAGAAATAAGTCAAACTCATACCTGAGACACAGAGAAAATGTCTCCCACGCGACAGTTCCTCAATCTCTATGAACTCCACCAACCTGTGCTTTTCAGGCCGGAATAAAACCCTCTGCATCTCCTCCCTGAGAAGAGACGACATCGTTGAAAAAAGAAACGCCAAAAAAAAAATTAAAAAAAAATGAAGAGATGGAAAAATAGTGAGAAGAAAAAAATGTGAAGAAGGTAGAAGATGAGGACCAAGGAGGAGAGTGAAATCTTCCAGCTCAGGAGGGGCAGGCGCTGATGTGTCCACTGGAGGAGATAATGTGAAAGTATGTGGCTGTTTGCGTGGAATTACCTAGTACCCCACCACCACCTCCACCCACCCTCACACACATACACACACAGAGTTCACTCTTTGGACAGCGTTATCCACAGAGAGTGGTTCAGTAGAAAAAAGAAGCAATTAAAGTCCAATCTCTTCATCACTTTGCATTTTTATTGCTCCAATTAGCATCCATTATCAGTCATTTAATGTACACTGCAAATGGATGCTTTTCCTTTATTTGTTGTTGGGGTTTTTTCAGTGAAAAAAAAACACAAAAAACCCATTTCAGTTGGATTTTGTGTTCTTCCCAGCCTACAGAGACAGTCTCCTTTCTGTGTTTTTTTCTCTCTAGTGGCTCCTCTGTGCTCACATACAGACAGTGATATATAATGTGGCACAGTGCCCGCTGCTTGTCTGTGATTAAACGGTTGTTGTGTGGGAAAAGGATGTCCCACAGCACTCAACATGGTTTCCATTACCCTGTAGTAATTCAATCTCCGAGAATAGGTACAAGTGGGGTGAAGCACTTATGCGAGGAGCGAGGATGGGGAGTTTATTCAAATGTGCAAAGGATGCTACACTTCTGCGATGACCGTGACTCTGCAAGATTGAAATGACCTACACATTTGTTCATACAGACTGCAACACAAATTTATAGATATTTTGTTCGGGCAATAGTTTTCTATAAGCAAAGGATTCCTGTCTAATCGGTGGTGGTGATTTGGTCTGTTTGCAGACAGGCATGTGGCTCCATCGGATTTGTCACATTTGTGAACACAAAGATGAGTCGCTCGCCTGCTAAGTGCTTTATCTTAGTTGTTGACGGTTTTTTGTGGGTGTTCACTTGAAAGGCTCTTTGTCTCCGAGATGGAAAGACAAGTGGATTGGCAGGAAGCAGGGAGGAGAGGAATCATACAAGTGTTGCAAACCAATGAATAACACATGAGGTTTATCATACTCACCTATTCTATCTAAAGAGCAGCTTGTCCATCCTGTCATGCATGAACAAAAAGCAATCATATCTTGTTTTGTGATGAATGTGGGTAAAAGGAAGTGGGAGATTTGATCATTTTGCTTAAAAATATTGAATTTCATTTACAGAGAGATCTTGAAGTCATCATTATTCTAGTTTTTTAATGATTGCATAGATTCAGAAACACATTAAGAAATCAAAACAAATACAAAATAGAGTAAAAAAATATATAAAGAATTACATAGTAAACTAAAAAAGATCTTTGTGAACCAAAAAGCTAAAAATTAGAAAAATATCTAAGTATATCAGAAAAAATAAGATAATTTAAAAAATAGTATTTAGTCTGTTAACTAACTAACTAACTAGAGGTCTGCCTTCCAAAGTCTTATAACTTAAAAGTATGGCTGCTAAATAAATTTTTGCTATTATTTACTCTGATTAAGTTAGAAACTTGATGTTTTAAATGTTATTTTTTAGATTTCCATGATGTTTTCCTTTGACATCCTGAAGAGGGCAGTATTGTAGTGGGAATAACAGGCAAAACAAACAACAGATTATGAAATCTATTTCCACCTAATGCTAAAAAAATATTTAAAGAATGTCCCAATTATAGATAAAAATGATCCGAAACAGGTATTTAAAAAAATATATAAATAACACTATTGGGATAGAAAATGTGTATTTTATGTGACAAAAAGGTAATTTAATGGGCATGAAAATTAATGATGGTGTTATAAAATTGAAATATGTATTTGAGATAAAAGGTACAAATGTGACATGAGAAATTTTGTATGAACATGAAATATAAAAAATTACAATGCTTAGAAATAAGTCATTTTTGTGACGAAATAAATCAAAATTGTTGGAGTCATGAATTAACTGTTGTTTGTATTAAGGTGAATGAATATTGCTTTTGGATTATAGTATTGTTTGAGGTCATACTGATCAGGTGGGATACACGTTTGTTGGTGGAGACAATTTAAAAGAAAATGTATTCACCTGTTGAACACCTGGATGTTAGAGGGAAGAGGGTGAGCTGGGTTTCCCTTTTAACGTTTCCTAAAATAAGTACAAAGAGTTATTCTAAGAGGATTTAATTACCCTTTTTCATTAATAAAAATGTTCAAAGCATGACCTAATTCAAGTCTCTTTGTTTAGCAAAGGGACTCAGCTTCAGTCTCTCAGCGACTTTTTTTTTTTTTGTAGTCGCTACAAAATTATGATATGGAATAGAAAGAATTATGATGAGAGTAAAAAAAATACTATGAAAAATTAAAGTTATGGAATAAACCATCAAAAGTATGACTGTTTCATACATAACTGAGAGTTATTAGATACAAAGCTGTGATTTGAGAAGGAAAAAATAGAGAGATAAAAGCCCAAATGATGGGATGCTAATGACATAAAAGCACACTATGCCGTTCTGCAGCCTCTCTGCAAAACATTTTTATGCTCTGAGGGAAATGGCAAGTCAACCAATGATTAAAGAGTTGGGGGTTCAAATCCCACACCCCCAGTACACCACTGTTGTGTCCTTAAGACACTTTACTCTATCTGCCTTCAGTGTGGCTCCAATGGTGTGTTATGAATGCCATCAAGTACAAATGAGGAATAAACTAATCTGGAAAAATCCAATTATTATTCATTCTGAGTTTAAAAATCTTTATAATTTAGAAACAGACAATAAATGTGTGACAAAAGTGTACCAGTTTTCAACTGAGAATCAAGCATTCCTATTGGTCTTTTATTTGTGATTTACTGTCTTTATTCAAAATAAAAAAACTGAGTTGTTTTCTAGGACAAAGTTTCTGTTGAGCGGCTGAAGTTCATTAGAAACTTGCCTCTGAGTTGAGTGCTTGCATGGAGTAAATCTGCCTCTACTTCCCATCATCCATCTGTTTACAGTTTCTCCTGCTAGCTTACAAATCCTCACAACCCCAACCTAACATTACTGGTGCAACAAAAAAGGCGAGCAATACTTGAGCTGTCCGGTCATTCAGTTTTGAGACAGATGTCAGCTCAGAAGAGAAAAAAAAGACGTACATGGATCTATTTATCTGCAAGTGGATGTATCAGAATCGAACGGAGCAGGGAGGGTTTTTTCAACTAAAATTTAAAATAACACAACTTTTTTTCTATTTGTAACATTGAAATCCAGAACATAAGGCAAAATAGGATCTTACTAATAGAAAACTAGAACAAAGTCTCAGCAACAGATGAAAAAAGGTATACATACATGTATAAATAATAATAGTAAAATCTAAACATATAATAAAAGTAGCAATAAAAATATTTATTAAAATATAATTCAACGAAACAAAGAAATTAATCCAGATAAACATTTCAAGAGTTTTATAGCTTTCTTATTGTGTATTTTTGTGGGAATTTATAAAAACGCATGAGATCGTTCTGAAAAATACAAAAAATGTGTCTTCTCTTTTAGAAAATCACATTTATGAATAAAAAATGACCTAAAATAACAAAATTGTTTTAAAAATTTGTTGGGTTTTTTGTTGCTTTTTTGATTCAAACAAACCGAATGTTAAAGTATGTAAATGTTGGGATTGTGTTTTTAACCAACTTGCAATCATGAAACAACCAACTTGCAATCATGAAACATGTTTTTGAGTTTAAATATTTTTTCTATGGGTCATAAATTATCTTGTATATTAAATCTTACACGGAAAGATTGTTTTAAAATGGGCATCTTTCATTTTTTGGGAGGTAGGGGAAACAAAAGAGCACATGATCCAAGGTTAGATTTATCTTTTTTAAAAAATGTTTGGGACTGAATTTTCCTTCTATAAAGGAAGGGGAGATAATTTAGCTGTCAATGAGGCTCTTAAAGTGTTGTTATTGCATTTTTATCAGGGAGCTTTGGCTTGTTGTTGTACCTCACTGCTACAACTGCGTTTTTGCACTTGATTCACAACAATGTAAATAAAAAAAACACTCTGAAATGTGATTTCAGGGGTAAATTTCTTAATTTATAATTCTAAATTTCCTCTCAATTTTTATTATATTTCTGATTTTTTTTATTAATAATTACAAATCACTTACTTACATTTTTACTTTTTCTTGTTACTCATATAGCAGCCTAAACCTTTATAAATTAAAAACCTCTAATGGTATATCTATGCATTAATCTAATTTAATAGGGATTTTTTTATTTTTGAATTTTTATCTTAAAATTGTGACATACCCTAAAACTATTTGTTTCTATATTTAGAAGTATTCTATAGAAAACGCACAAAAGTCTCGGGGGCCCACTAGTGGCAGAGGGACCCTGTACATTTAGTGGTACATAATGTACAGATTCCAGATTACCAGGAAAATGTACATCCTGGTCACTCCCCGCCTCTAACTCTGCACGAGGGGGGAAAACAAGCCAGGATGTAAAGAGCCGGTCCAGCTCTTGTTTTCTGTAGGAATCATACGTCTATAATCGCATGGTTTATGGTCAGGAGGGGAAAAGTAATCAAAACGCGGAGTCATTTCCCTTTCAAGGATCACTCAGCGATTCCTCTGCTTTGGAACTCGCAAAATAGTGCGCCCTACTGTCTCCATTGCGCATGACTGTACGTCGTAATATGAAGTAGGCCTCCTGTTTTTCTCTCCTACCCGAAGTCGTCCTGGCCCCACCACTTCGATTCAACGCTCAACTAAGACAGGCACGGAGGCTGCAGTCGAGTTTTCGCGAAGGTAAAAATCTAAAAGATTTAGCTGCATTGTTGTAAGCTCGCGGCAGCGCTCGCGCGCGGACAGGCGGCTCGTTAGTTAAGACAGTAGGTAGATTTTGTGTGCGGAAGCGTTGGGGACTGCGGGACTGTTTCCGCACGCTCGAGAGAGAGCAAGGCCCAGTGACCCACATTCTGAGCAGCCAGTATCAGTGGGCGAGCGCGTGCGCGTTTTCTCATCGCTGAGTGTGTGCGTGCGGCCACGCCGGCTGAGTATGTGTATACATACATCTGCCGCGAAAATATTTCCACCTTCGGTGGTTTGGAGCGTCTGTCACGCGGTCGTATTTGTGTTGTAGCCGGCTTCCTTCGTAAGTAGCGGCGCCGTTGGCATTCGAGCTAAGTTGGTGTCTTTCGGTGGACCAAAAGCTATGTTTTGGGAGATTATTTTGTCTTCAATGTCAGTTGTTGCGTGACAGCTCCAGGCGCGGCGTCAGCTTAAAAAAACCGGAGCTCTTGTTTTTTATTTTTATTTTTAACTTTATTTCGCTTGTCGTAAAAGCCTTTGACAATTGGCAAGCTACGACAAGGACAACGGGGGAATTAAATATCCCGGTTAAATGCTCACTTTTTGGCTATAGCTAAGTTAGCTTGCTAGCTAGCTATATGGGTTGCTTCTCCGATTGTATAACGACACCTGTGGCATTAAAAGGTACGTTAAATATGGCTCTCTTTTAATTTAATTTTTCGATTTAAATAACCTTCTACCTCTACAACTGACAACAACATGTCAGAAGCCGAACTATTAATGGCATCATGTAATGATTCGCAATGAAGAAGCTTAGCTGAGGCTTCACTCATTGGTAAAATGTGACTGTGGAGCAGCAATCAAATCTCAGAATACATTTCTTGGTTATTTAAAGCAAAAGAGCAAATGAAATGCGAATTGTTAATGATCTTTTCTGCACACGTTTGGTTTAATGCAGCCATTGTGACCTTCCTGCCCACTCTTATTTTTGAGTCATCTCATTGAGTCATTGTATGATCCAAGAAATCTATTTTCTGGTTGCTGGTGGGACGAATAATTTATATATAAAAAAAACACCTTCTCTTTCAGTATATATATAGTCTTTAAATGTTTGTTACAAAAATAGTTCCTAATGTTATTTTAATTATGATTATGCAGTTTTTAACCAAGATCATAAAGCCCATGTCGTTTTCAAGACACATTTTCTGCAGAGTAGCAGTAGAAATTCACTTCTTGAGTTGTAGGCTAAATTCCCATCCGCCCGTTGTTTACATTCTCTCCTGCTAGCTTATAGCACCTCACGAGCCCAGGCTAACATTAGTGTACCAAAACAAAATGGCTATGCAGCCATACAAATCTGAGCTAGATGTTAGCTCAGATGAGGAAAACAAAGATGTTAATGGATCTATTTGGAGATAGGGAAACTTTGACCCACTCATTGCAGTTGTCTACGTCACAAACTCGAGCTTTTTCAAACAGCTGGTTTTCATCTGCTCTTGAACCAACAGTTTTATTGTAAATTATTTTATAGATGTCCTCAATCATAATAAAAATGCTACAAGAACATATATAAAAACATTTTTTTTTTTTATAGTTTTTGGTTTTTATTTTAAAAAGATACCCTGGTTGATTATGTATGAGCTGCTAACTAGACAGAAGTATAGTTTAATACATGCATGTTTTCACTTTTGTTTTTAAAATGTAATATCCTCATCATGTCTGAGAATGTTTATAGGTCATTAATATGGAGGTCAAAACGTAGACGACACTTGCGGGATATGTGAAGACATTTGCTTTGACCTTTGTGCTTTGGATCATGACCTTTTTCTAGAGTCATTCATCAGGCAGCTTGCCGAGACTTGTAGGTCAAACAAAGTTGCTCATACGTACTGCACTGTGAATGGGTTTTATTGAAGATCCCTGCTCTGTAAATGTTGGTAAACTTGGGGTAAAAAAAAATCTCTTTTGCAGCAGTTGTGTTGTTTTCTGTTGCACACACAATTATTGTTGTAGGATTTCCTGTTCATTTTACGGTCTTGTTTTTAAAGTAAAAGTTTGTGTGTTCATATTTTAGCTTGCAGTTGGCATGTAACCGGTAGGGCTTGTACATAAACCAAAACTGGCATGGGAAATGAATGCCAGAAAACGAGCTTATTTAAAAAGCAATGTGGGGAAATGACAGCGTAAGACAGCTATTTTTATACAGTTGTGACTCATGGAATCACGATTTTTACTATTAAAAGAAAAAAACAGAATAATTATCAATGATAGAGCTTAATGAACTGTAATGTTTTCGATAGCAGTAACCTTAAAACTAGCAGCTCGTCAGGTGAAAATGAAAGGTTGTGAAGTTGTTATTTTGGCAGCACAAACTTGTTGGAAATGTGCCATTGAGACTTGACACCATAAATATTCCTAGTATTTTTATTGCTTCCAATGAATTTACACCCAAAGACTTCATATTTGCTGAAATTCCTTAACCTAAGTTGGTCTAAAGAATGTAGACGGGTGTTAAACATTGATTAAAGACTCAGGTCATGTTGGTAATAAATTAGGCTATTTGTTATGTTGCAGGTTAAAAGTGTGGATTTTTCTTTCCTGGAAGGCTATCAGCAAGTTTCCCCTCCGTTGGACATTCCAGAGGGTAGGTTAGGGGGAAAAAAAGAAGGATGTGGGGGGGTCCTTATAGTGTTAGGCTAGATTTGTCCGGCTGGACACATTAGCATTTGGAGTGGCTCGACGTCTCCAGTAGCTACAAATGCTGAAATTGCACTGAACTACAAACACAGATGCTACTAGTTTATGCCAGTAATGGTCAAAACAGCCTACCAGTGCTGTTATTTTGCAGCAGACCAGCTCTTTGCCAGCTGCAAGAACCTTAGACGTGTTCAGAAACAGTAAGTCCCACTTAAGTAGATTGAGGAAAATGAACGCAAGGTTTATCTAGACAGAAAATTATTCAACCAGGCACAAATATGTACATTAAAAACCTGAATTCAGTAATTTAGGATATTTTATAAGAAAAACTGCCCAACATGGTGAGCAGAGCATTTCTGTATGAGTTACTGAACTGGGTGTATTCTCTCTAGAAACCTACATATCAGATGAGAATAAATACGTTTGACTGTTTTTAGCTCTCCATGTTGTCTGTTGTGACCTATTTTCTTCTGTCATTTTTTTTTTGCAGCTTCCATTGACAACTTTATCTTTCTTGTGGTCGGTTTTCCAATCATGATCCAATGACCTCAACACTAACGATCGCCATAGAGTCGGCCTTGACCTCGAACCCTTTCCACCACCCCTCAGAGAAGAAGTTGAGCTTGTGAAAAAGCTGACGCAGGGTGAGAAATGATGACACACGCACACTGAACTGAGTTATAGTTACAGTAGCTTTGATTATGTTGGTTTTTAGTAGAGAAATCATTATCATATATATTTTTATTAATATTTTTAAATTAAGTACTAAGGCAATACAAGTGTTACTCTGACTTTTTGGAAGTTAATTTATCTTTCATTTTAATGTAAAAATTGGCATTTTATGTTTATTGGGTCCAGCTTATCAGTTTTTGTCAACATTCAATAGTTACAAATGTATGCAGTTCAAATTCTATGGATTGTAGCAAACAATTGGTACTTTATTTAAACAATTATTTAAAAAAATCTAATATTTTACATTTGTAAGAAATTATATTTCAAGGCAGTGTGTACCTACAGTGAAAATTAATCTTTGTTTTGCTTTTCTTACTCCAGGTGCTCTTCCAAATGCCTACCTCACGCCTAAAGAACGAATTACTGCAGCAAAAGCCCTGATCAGCAGCAACCATGACATCAAGTTTAGGGTATCCTGATTCCTCACACTTTTAATCGCAACATGTTATGTTATTTAAACACACTTTTCAATCAGACTGAGAATATTCAAATGTCTATACTAACTTAAAATTTTTAACTGGTGTTTTCATGTTTTATTTTTGTTAATATTTCATATTTATTATAAAAAATCCAGATATTGTTTTGATTACTCTGAAATGTTTGTGTATGAAACAGACTTTTAGATGTTTGGAAAATGAGTCAAATCTACGGCTTTAACCTTTATAGGAAAAACAACACAACTTTTCCCTTTTTATGTTCATTGTTTAAAATAAACCCGCATCTGACATTTATAGTCAGTTGATCATCACTTTATCAATAGGCACACCCCTGTCATCAGCTTGAAATGGAAAAGATTCTTCTTATTTTTCAGAGATGATTGCAGCATCTTTGATGGGTTTATTGAGGAAGATGAGAAGGACAAGGCGAAACGGTAAGAAACAAGTTGAAGAATCTCCTGGAGTGTTGATTTGTGTAGTTTTCTTTCCTTCAAATGGTCCTCAATTAATTACAGATTACAGCTGGTTGATAAATTGATTTAATTGATTCAAATTTGTTGTTTTCTTGGGCTTCCGTTGGTTAGCCCGGCTCGCCTGTTTCTCGCAAAGCGTCGTTGTTAAAGCGGCAGCTAGCAAAGAAAAGCTTGCTCCATGAGGCAGAAAGAGAGAAATAAAGCTGGCTTTGCAACAAAAATGAGAATGACTTTGAATGGGATCAGAACTGGAGGATAAACCTGATGCACTTTCAGCTGGACAAAGTTGAATAAAAGGGTTAATTTGGAGACTGTGCCGTTGTTGCACACTGATGCTAACATGCTACATGATGCTAATGAGCCGTTCAGTATGTTGCCTGTATGTAATCACTGACCGGTTTAAAGTCTGACAATATTTTCAGGGAGCAGGATTTAAGGCATGGTGGATAAATGCAAGAAAGAACAATTCATAGTACATAGTTTTTGAAAAACGCTACCCTCCTGTGAGAGTGCTGGATCTCTACCCAAGAATTATCATGTTTTTAGGGTGTTCTTGTTATGACTTAATTTTAAAATGATTCATCTGGAGGCAGAATTAGGGGAAAAAAGTACTAAACAAACTTGACTGGTGAGTCAAAAATAAGATTTTGGTCGCTGGTGTCGAGGCTTTAAACTTGGAGCATCAAAAATGCTGCAAAATCAATTTCAAAGCTGTTGCCACCAAATTGCTCATGTATCAATCTCAGATCATATCAATCTTTATTTATAAATAATTTTTCAAATATAACTCAAAGTGCTTAGTATTCCTCTTTATGAGAGCTCAAACTAGCAGTAACACGCAAAACACCTGGTGCAGTGTTCTACAACCTTTTTTACAGCTTATATTTAGTTGCACTTTATGTTCGAGCCAAAGAAAATGTTAAAATAAATTAGTTTTTGTTAAATATATTTTATTTTTTGTAATTTTGGTTAAAGAAAGTAAAGTTGGGGAAAAAATCGATTAAATTGAATTTAAAATGATGTAATTTTTTTGGGCCAGCCATAGCGGAGATGTGCTTCACTGAGCTGGATTCCCCTTTTTTTTTGTTTTTAAAAGGTTGTAAACATGTAAAAACCCATCACACAAAATTCATGATTTTCATGTGTGCTTTGAATTGCAGCGAGTCCCGTAATAAGTCTGAGAAGAAACGAAGAGACCAGTTCAATGTCCTCATCAAGGAGCTTGGTACCATGTTGCCTGGCAACACCAGAAAAATGGACAAGTCCACCATTCTGCAAAAAAGCATCGACTTCCTGTGTAAACACAAAGGTCAATAGTTGGTTCAATAGTTGTTTTTGATCTTTTCTGGAGTTTATTTATGATTTAGTCGATAATGGAGCTCATCCTTTTAAATGCAGTTTCTGAGGTAAACCTGGTTACCTGAGAACCAGGTTTTGCAAACGACATCCAGTTTTTAGTTGCATTGCAGTAATTCATAGCTACATGAGACATTGAAATACTTTTTTTCTATCCATTGTTAATGGTAATATCTTTAACAATGTAAAAATGTTCCTCACTGTTGTCAAGCACATATTCTTAAATTCTGTTACCTACAGCTCTGCATTATCTAGCTTACTGTTTAACTGCCAGTGGAAACATTAATCTGGTGCCATGTGATTGTACTCTGTGACCTGATGACAAACATCATTTCTTGTCATTTCCTAGAAAAACTTGTTCTGCTGTTGACTGAAACTGTAAATGCGTCTCCTCTTGTTCATCAGAGATTGCAGCCCAGTCGGAATCGAGCGAGATCAGACAGGACTGGAAACCTCCTTTTCTTAGCAACGAGGAATTCACTCAGCTCATGCTGGAGGTCAGAAAAATCTCTCTTTGAGCAATAATACTAAAATGATCAATGCTGTATCTTTAACCCTTTGACTCCTGTTGATACAAACATGCATCAAATCCACTTTGTCTCCAGAGTTACCTTAATTTAGCATCTACTTGAAAGCAAAAACACAAGAGAAATGTTCTTCTATAGCTTAAAATACATTCAGGCATCAAGGGGTTAAATAATCTCAGTCAATTCTTATAATTAAAAATTGTAGTATATGATTGTGAAATAGCTTGTTTTGATGCTTAAATATGAATTTTCCATCACGTTTTATTTTTCTCACTTTTCCTTCTGTAAAGCATCCTTTCACACTGTTGTCTGCCTTTTATCAGGCTCTGGACGGTTTCTTCATAGCAATAATGACTGATGGGAACATTCTCTACGTCTCTGAGAGTGTCACATCATTACTCGAACACCTGCCAGTGAGTAACACGTCTGTCCATTATTCATCGTGTCTGCCCCTCACTAAATGATGTGTAAAACTTTAACAGGCTGTTCAAACTAAGCATGTCAGGCTGACCTGTAGAAAGAGGTTTGGCTTTTGTCTTGTTTCTTTTCTCTAATTTTTGCACGATTTTCTTTCCTTTTTTCAGGCCGACTTGGTGGACCAGAACCTTTTAAACTTCTTGCCGGTTGGAGAACACTCCGAAGTGTACAAGGCTCTGTCCACACACCCCACTGACCTCGAGAGCCTCAATACGGATTACATGAAGAGTCAGTAAAGCCCAGTGGTTCATGGGGGTTTTATGTGATAGTTTTTGCTGTTCACCTTTCTGCATATCCCGTCAGGGGTCACCACAGTATAATTATTGATTTGTAGTATTATTTCTGTCAGTTAGTAGAATCGTATTTGCACTAAATTCACATATAGTAATAGAAACACTGAAAAATAAACGTCTCTAAAATAAATTCTTCTATTCTGATTGTTAGAAAACATAATCCTACTAAAGTTTTGTCAGACAAGAGTAGAAAGAAAACATATAAAAATAGGCTTTTATTTTGAAGTTGAAAATTAAGGTGTCTTTATTTTTTATTTAGAGAAACTATTATTTAATTAGAAACCTAAACACGTTTACAGCGGAGTATTAGGGCCGTTCTACAAGCAAACAAATATATATTTTTTAAGTCGGAAATTTACGAGAAAAAAGTCATAACTGTTAAATTACGAGAATAAAGTTGTTTATGACTTTAAAAGTCATAGGCTAAATAAATTACTTTTTTCTTGTAAATTTACATGTTTGAAAGTCATAAATGTATTACTCTAAAAGTTGTAAATCTAAAATTTTGAAACATTTAAACTTACATTAAAAAAGTCATATATTTCCGAAACAAAATTAATAAAATTACTTGAAAAAAGGAATAAATGTATTATAAAAAAAGGAATAAATTTACGAGAAAAAATAATTTACGTAAAAAAAAAGTAATAAATTTACAATAATAAAAAAAAAAAAAAAACTACAAGAAACATTCCAAACATTTGTAAATGCTAATAATAAACGTTCAGATTACCTGTTCAAACCTAAGACAGTTTGACCAAATGGGGTTTAGTCAGTCTGCTCTGCGGCTGCATGACATACACCTGCTAGGCTGTATGCTCACTTCAACTTTAATCTCGTCAAATTTACTTTAATTTGTATTTATTTATTTTTGATTACCCAAATACCCTGCCGTATATGTTGACTTTTAGTGAAACTACTGACGTTGATTTGGTTCCTCTAAAACCACAAAATATCTGGAGAAAATATTCCAACATTTTGGGAAATATTTTAATGCAATTTTTTTTTTCCAGGTAAAAATCACATGGAGTTCTGCTGTCATATGCTGCGAGGGGCCATCGACCCCAAAGAGCCTTCAGTCTACGAATACGTAAAGTTCATTGGCAACTTCAAGTCTCTCAACAATGGTATGTTACGATCCCACCTTTATTTTCATCATGGCTGTTTTTACACTTCCTTTCAAACAAAATTTTGTTTTTCTTTTCAAACCTATTTTATGTAGGATAAAAAAGCATTTTGAAGCTTTGTTGCTGAAAAAACAATTTTTCATTTTTGTAGCAGCTCCTAATATGACGAGGAATGGCCTGGCGGGGGTGCTGCAGAGATCGCTACAGCCCGCTTTTGATGACCAGGTGTGCTTTGTTGCGACGGTTCGGCTGGCCAAACCTCAGTTTATCAAGGTATTGTTGAGGCGATGACACACCTTTAGTGAGTAGTATTGTAAAGACCTGCTCTCTAAATGTTATACCTTTGGTTTGTATTAGGAAATGTGTACAATAGAAGAACCCAATGAAGAGTTCACCTCAAGACACAGCCTCGAGTGGAAATTCCTTTTCCTAGACCACAGGTAAACACATGTGTTAAATTGATTATTTTTAAGCTTATATCTCATTTCTGTGCTCATTTTGAATCAAAGAAAAACTGCAAATATGCTTTAAAATAAAGCCTCAAAGCAGCTTTTTTTTACCTCCTAATCAAGTTAACAAGCTAACACTATATTATTTGCTCATTTTTGGCACTTGAGGATTATTACCTGTGTTTTGTTTAAATAACTGTATAAATTCTCTTTTCAGAGCTCCGCCCATCATAGGTTATTTACCATTCGAGGTTCTTGGAACATCAGGGTATGACTATTATCATGTGGACGACTTGGAGACGCTAGCTAAATGCCACGAACACTGTAAGCATCTCTGTTTATCATTCCATCAATGTGTTTTTTTTTTGTTGTTTTTCTTGCGGGTTTTTACAAAAGTTATACCTTAACTTCTCTTTACAGTGATGCAGTACGGCAAAGGAAAGTCATGCTACTACCGGTTCCTGACAAAAGGTCAACAGTGGATCTGGCTGCAAACCCATTACTACATCACTTATCATCAATGGAACTCTCGGCCTGAGTTTATCGTCTGTACACACACAGTAGTCAGGTATGATCCACTTTGGGTTACCTTATTTTATGATTTCCTTATTTTCCATCATTTACTGATGTATTTTCTTACTATAATGTATTTATTTCTGATTGTTTGTGCAGCTATGCAGAGGTGAGGGCTGAGCAGCGCAGAGAGCTCGGCATCGAAGAGTCTAATCCAGAGCCTAATGCTGACAAGGTGAGTCTTCCCTTCTAGAAGATTCAACAATTATGATTTTTTTTTTTTTTTTAAATAAAAATGTATTATATTTGTGGTAAAATACAAGTTTAGGAGTGTCAAGCTGGATTGTGGGGTTTAATTCCACACTTTTTAATCAAGTTTATAGTCTACCTTACTGTCTTAACTTTGTAGTAGCTATTTAGTCTTTAGCTGTTGCTGTGTATTTAGCTAAAGTCTGTATTTTTTCTGTGTAGAACCAGGACTCTGGCTCAGAGTCTCAGCTTAACACCTCCAGCTTGAAAGAAGCTCTGGAGCGGTTCGACAGCAGAACACCTTCAACCTCATCACGGAGCTCCCGCAAGTCCTCATCGCACGTCTCTGACAACACATGCACTTGTACGTACAAAAGATTTACACTAGTAATGCTCTGGTCTTCTGAATTGGCAGGGCTGAGTTGATATAAAAGGCCTAACCTTGGAAGAAATGATGAGACCAACACGTTGAAATCTGATTATTGATCTTCTGTAATTGTGTGTCTGCAGCAACAGCCCCCAAGCTACACATGGACACGGCCACGCCTCCTCGCCAGTCTTTGGCCTCCACCATGGACATGACGCCCCAGCGATGCTCATCCATCAGCAGTCAGGTGGGACAAATACCAAAAGCTTACGTTTCATCTTCCAAATATCTTTATTTCTGAAGGGTAAAACATTTTTTTGAAACTGAACCCAATTTTTTTTTTTTTTTTTCATGGATTATCTTAAAAACTTGATGTCTTATCAGTGCCATGTAGAAAAGAGCAGACTTAAAAGATAACAGCTGATCTCTATGATTTTCTCGTGTAATAGACCAGCTGCTTAACTGTTTGTTAGATCTCAAATTTCAGATAGTAAAAAGCATTTTTTTAATATTGGCTGTCAGATGAGATTTGAAGCGATTACACCTTCAATCAAATTTAATGTAGTTTCAATGCAACTCAAAGACCCACTCCAATGAAAATTGTGTTTTTGGTGTTTTTAACATGTTCTTGTAGCAGTTTTTCTCATAATTTAAATAGTGTTTTATCAAGAGCAAATGAAAACCGGAGGTTTAAAAAAGCTTGGGTTTGTTACGTAGCAACTGGAATAGGCGGTTCTAAGTCTCACTTCTCTGATCTATCCTAAATAGATCCATTATTGTCCTCATGTTCCTTGTCTGAGCTAGTTTCTGGCTCAGACATTGGTATTGCGCTGACATTGCTTGCCATTTTGCCACGCTAATGTTAGCCTGGGCTTGTGACGTGCTATAAGCTAGCAGGAGAGAGTGTAAACAAAGGAATGCTGGGAAATGTATGGGCTAACGTCTGAGCCAACAGAAATAATGTCCTAAAAAAGAATCTGGCTTTTTGACTTTGGCTAAAAACTGCATAAATATACTTAAAAAGACCACTGGGATCGATTTTACAAAAGAAAAAAATATACAGTTGGAGTGGGAATTTAAAAAAAACTTCAGTCAGTCACTCAAACTGCTTTTTATAAAATGAAAAACGCTTAAGATGGAAAATAAACGTTTCAAGTACTTAGTTACTGTATTATTTTGCCTTGTTGATGAGGAGATCCATGTGTGCACATCATTGGTTATTCAACATATAGCAATAAAAATGATTATGATCAAGTGTCTTGACAATTCTCCACATTTTGTAAGACAGATCAGAGCCTGGGTTTTGTAGCATTCATAATTCAAATATGGCAGAAATTAAGATTCTCTTTGATCTTCTTCATGCAGTCTATGAGCTCTCAAACAACAGGCCAGAGTGCAAACCCCAGCATGATGTCTCAGCAACAACAACAACAAACACAACAACTTCAAGCAAATGTACAGGTGAGACTGAAATTATGTTTTAAAACTCACATTTATACTAGAATAATAGATTTGACTGAATAGTATATTTGTTTGATTTTCAAGAAAAAAATAATTCTTTGTAAATGTCAATAACTTAGTTTCCTGTATGTATTGTAGTTACTATAATTACTTTTCTCAGATAATAGATTGAATTAAAATGGTAGTACCTTATGTTTAATAGACAGTATTAAACATCCATATCATTAAATATTAATAGTTTTATTTATGGTGTCATTAATCCTCCTGCCGAGTTTTTTTTTTTTTAAGTGTTTCATCGTCTTGTCTTTAGCCTGCGATGGAGTTTACAGCACAGGTAAACGCCATGCAGCATCTGAAGGAGCAGCTGGAGCAGAGGACCAGAATGATCCAGGCCAACATCCAGCGGCAGCAAGAAGAGCTCAGACACATCCAAGAGCAGCTACAGAGAGTCCAAGGCCAGGGCATACAGGTAGCATTTAAACGTGAACTTTAATTCAGATGAAAGGCACATTCTTTTTTTTTTGCTTCATTGTAAACCACAAAATTTTAAACCAGAACATATTTTCTCCCCTAGAATAAATTTAGGAAATTAGGATTTTTAGGTAGTTTTTAAGTGTCACTCCTAAAATAAATAGAATAGAATAAATTTGTAAACTGGGAATTTGATTCATGTTTAGTCAAAGTAGACTAAATGGACGTTGGTGGCAAAAAATGTGTATTGAATCAGGCAAAATGCTGAACTACATTAAAAAAACAAGAAAACACGAAAGAAAATAACAGTGTCACTATAATAGCTGACTGTATTTTTAAAAAAATTGCATGATTGAACAGAGCTGCAGTCCTGGGAATTGTCTTTGTCCTTTTAATCGTACCTGGTTTAGCCTGACCTAAATCTGGATGACAGTAAATTATAATGTATTTATCTTCTGGTAAGAAGAAAAGGCAGCAGTAAACCTTCACTACTTGAATGTGAAGAAAATTATCTCTAAATTGACTGTTTATGGAGGGGGAAAAAAAGGCATAATTTACTGTAAGTGCAAATTATCGAACCGCTGCCAATTTGCGTCTCTTAGCAGATGTTACTGCAGCAGCAGGGAGGAACGGTAAATGTGCCGCTCTCTCAGGCGGGGGCAGTCCCCCAGACGGCTACTTTGACCAATCAGGTGCAGCAGACCGCCGTCAACCCTGTCCAATCAGGAACTCTTCAGCTCACCATCCAGCAGCAGGCGCCTCAGCATCAGCAAAGCATACAGCAGCAGACCAACACGCCGGCACAGGTGGGACCATGTGTGCACAGATGATCTGAAACTGTGTTCACAAAGAATGCTGAACCGCACATTTCTTTCAGTGTGTTGGTCTCACTTTTGACGGGTTAGAAACTTGTATCTCTACTCTGACTTTGTAGCATTTTCATAGCAGTAATAAATCGTTTTTAACATCACAAGAGTTGCTTATATATACTTTTGTTAATAAATATGAATTTAATGTGAGGTTTTTAATAATTTTCCTGAAGGAATAGTTTTTTTTTTGTTCTATAAGTTGCAGTCTGCATTAAAATAAATATGTTGCAAATAATGATTTTTACAAATTATAACAAGTTCAGTTGAGAGATTGCTGAAGTGAAATGTTTTACTGGATCTAACGGGAAGTTCTCCTCTGTTGTCCCGTAGCAGCCTCAGCGACAGTCCCAGCAATCCTCCCAGACTCAGTCCCAGAACCAAGGCTCTGTTCCTGCTCCCCTGTACAGCGCCATGATGATCTCCCAGCCGGGGCAGCCAAACGTGCTGCAGATCAGCACCAGCCTGGCTCAGAACAACACGCAGCAAGGCGCAGCTGTGGCCACCTTCACACAGGACCGTCAGATTAGGTATGTGTACTCCTCAAATCACTAGATTTCTTGACTCTGTTAAAGCCGTCCGTCACAGACTTCAACAATGTTCCTTCCTTTGTTCCAGATTCCCTGCAGGGCAGCAGCTGGTGACCAAGCTGGTGACCGCTCCAATGCACGCGTGTGGCGCCGTCGTGGTGCCCACCTCTATGTTCATGGGGCCGGTGGTGACCCCTTACAACCCTTTTGGTGGACAGCAGGTAAGTTTACAGAAATCTGGGGTGGCAATTTGATGTGAAGCCGATGAAAAGGAGCAAATGTCCAACTTTTAGTGAGGACTGACGTGATGGTCTCTCCAGAATTTTCTGAAAATTCATATTCATGAATATCTTGGATGTTGGTCCTGAAAAACACAACAAAACGGGAATAATTGTAAAGGAAATACTTGTAAGAAAAATAATAAAATGCGGTTTAGCATCAGAAGTATAATTAAATTAGTGATCTGTACATTGTTGGAGTCTATCAACAGATGTTTGTTTGATCTATTTTATCTTATGATTACATGCCTCTAGAAAAAATTGCAAGAATTAATTGAAAGCTATTTAAACAGTTTCAACATTTTTCATCAGTATCTTATTTTTATGTACATAAATATTTCTTCTTTTTCCTCTTCAGCAGGGCGGCCAGACACAAACTCTGACCCTTCAACCCGCCCAACAACCCCAGGGTCAGCCTGACAACCAAAACCAAACTGCTGTAGTGGCACAGAACAACCAGCAGGGGCAGCAACAACAGCAACAATTCCTACAGGTAACATACTGTGTTTTTAACTTATGATTTTATTGTTGTTTGTTCCATTCTATTTTATTCTGTTCTTTTCTGTTTTGTTATTCTGTTGTATTTTATTTATTTTCTACTCTAATTTACTTTAATTTATTTTGTTTGATGTATTTCATTCTATTCTGTTCTTATTTATTTTATTTTATTCTGTGTTGTTTTATTTTATTCTATTTTATTTTTTTAGATTCTATTTTGTTCTTTTGTATTTTATTTTATTTCAGTCTCTTCTGATATATTTTATTTAATTCTATTCTGTTCTATTTTGTTTTTTCATTCTATTTTGTACTTTTTTTTTATTTTTCTCTATTATATTTAATTCTATTATTTTTTTCTATTCTGTTCTATTTTATTTATTTTACTTAAGTATTCTTTTTTATTCTATTCTTCTTTATTTTATTCTATTCTGTTCCATTTTATTTATGTATTCTGTTTTATTCCATTTTTATCTTTTTCTATTTTATTCTATTTTGTTTTACTCTGTTTAAGGGAAAACATTTTTTTATAAAATGTTTGTGAAAAAGTTTTCCTTTTAAAAATCTAAATCTAATGTGTTTTTGTTTTTGTCATCAGGGCACTCGTCTTCTCCACAGTAACCAGTCTGCACAGCTGATCCTCCAGGCAGCTTTCCCACTCCAACAACAAGGAACTTTCGCCCAGGCCGCTCTTCCTCAGCAGCAACAGCAAGTACAACAACAACAACAACAGCAGCAGCAACAACAACAACAACAGCAACAAAGACAACAACAGCAGCAACAGCAAAGGCAACAGCAGCAGCAGTCTCACCACCAGAGGCACCAGCAGCAGCTGAAACCACAGCCTCAGAAACAGCAGAAGGCCTCGTCATCGCACCGGCCCGACAGCGTCAACAACCAGCAGTGAAACCTGGAGGCGGAAGAGCAAAGCTGGGAAATAGGAACTCTAATCAAATTGCTGCAATCATTGGTTTTGGTTTTGTGGCTGTCTCACTCCCCCGCCCCCTTTCCAAAAGCTTCTCCTCGTGTTCCACTGAATGAAATAAATCCTTCATAGGAAAGTTAGTGAGTCCACTCACCAAAGACTGTCGCCGTGGATACAGGACGGAAATAACAACCCAACTTTCACCGGATGCAGGAAAAACAAAGATCAATGCATCTAATTGGAACAGTACGACCGCCTCTTCACGTGGGTGTTTTAACCAGGACTGAACATGTACAGATTTACTGTATGATAGAAAAGAAAACTTGTAAATATCCATTATAGCCTAACAAAAAATGTAGTATTTTATATGATTGCATGGAAAAAAATAACTGTAAGCTTTTATTAGTCAATTTGAAATATGAATTTTTACTTTTAAGTGTTTTCTGGTCAAAGACGGAACAGTGACGTGTTCTCGAAGGCCTTCTGTCCCTTCTCTAAAAAAAAGAAAAAAAATTCTCCAGGCTTTAAAAGATTTCTCATTGTGTTGAAGAAAAAAACTTTTAGGCTTGTGGAAGCTTTGAAACACTGTGTCTCCAAGACAAAAATTGATCTTTTAACTTTGTAATTAGAAGAAGTATATTTAGATTCCAGTCAAACTGAATTCTTTGCAGGATGATTACTGTACGTGTAACGGGTTAAGTAATTCCAAGTGCCAATAACAGAGTGAATTATGTTTTTTTTTTCTTTTCATTTCAAGCAACTTATTCAAAGGCGTATATATTTTCCAGTAAGATGTTACCCCGTAAGGTTATTACATGTGTATATAATAGGGTTTATTTTTTAACAGTTGGAGAGCCCTATATATATAAATATAAATATATATATAAACGAGATGTATCCTCAACCTCCTGAAAACGTTAGCACTTAATTTGGTTGTGTACAGTTAATCACTGTCGAGACCTAGTTGTTTGTGACCAGTGGTGTGAGTCTGTGTTTTCTGAGAGTACAATCCCGGTGTGCATGAGAGAGCATGAGCTTGGCTTTGGTTTTTGTGTGAGTTTCACGGCCCCTCGTGTCTTTAGAGTATTTGACTTAGTAAAAGGGTTTGAAGTTTTGGACGGTACTCGTTCACTCAGGAATGTGGAAGGGTTTTTTTTTTTTGCTTCTGCCTCAGAAAAAGGTTTAAGACGGTGATGCTGCAAAGACGACGTTTAAAAATTCGACCCACATTTCAGAAAGTTCCTCTGTCGGTCAAAAAAAAATAAGATGAGGAGATTCGTTCGAGGAAGTATCCTCTGCAAAAGTTGAAATGAATTCCGACCCGACTCGAACAGCGAGTCTTGGTTTGTGCCTCATGTTGTAAATTTTTTTTTTCGCTACAGAAACCGTCATGCAGTGCAGCTCGCTCGTCTCAGATCTGCGTTTAAAGACAGAAAAAGATCTTGGCTCAGTCTGCGTCCGACACTGTTAAGCCATATCAAACAGAAAAGCCTTGGGTTTAGAGGCAATAGTTGGCAAAGGAGCATTTTATTTAGAATGTGTTGTTTTTTTCCCCCTAAAGCTGGCGTGTGTGGGCGCTTGTGTGAGTGTAGCATCTCGTTTCCTTGATCCTACTTCTTGTATCACTCGGGAGGTCAGTATTGGCTTCCCGTGGCGATAGCCAATCAGTTCTTGCGTTGCAGTATAAAGAAAATTGTTTTGTTTTTAAAAAGAAACGTCCTCTGGTTGAGCTCGGTATTGTGCAGGCTTGCGTGTGGGACAGCTCCAGCTATAAATATGTGTGTGTGAGACTGTATGCATGGTAACTGTCACTGTATCCCATTATATTTTCATATGTAAACATGGTTTGTGAATGAAAATGGATGGATGTAATGTGGATGGGTGCACTGATATGACTTTTTAGGCTGAAGAGAGTAGTGTTTTACAAAGATGAACTGCTAACCCTTCTGAGTAAAAAATAAATGTAGACAGTTCTTCTGAGAGGCATGTCCTCAAACAAGCTATCGTAATAGACTTTCCTTTACAGCAGGCCTTCCACTCACCCGAAAGCAAAACTAGAACATCTAGTTTGTATTTGAAGCACCTTTTTTGTTTATTTTTGTTTTTTAAAGAGAGGAGCTGAAATGTTTATGGTTTTTGTCACTGACGCAGCCCAAAGAATGTAAAGGTGTCAAGAGTTGAATGGATGTTGAAACAGTTTATGAAGGAAAAAAGAGGGGTGTCAAAAGGTTATTCATCACAAATTTCATTTTGCTATTTGATGACTTTTTGAAGAGTTCTGTAAAAAAGAAAAAAAAGGAATGTTCCACTATTACAGATTTTTTTTTTTTTAACAGGTGTTTGTTTTCTGATTGGAAGAAATCAAATTTAACAGTGGCGCCCCCTTTCTGCACTTCTACGCAGATACACCGATTACTTTCCCGACACACTTAAAAAAATCTAGCATACTGTACACTCACTCAAAGCTAAAAAAAAAAAAAAAGAGAAAATCACCAGTATTCAGTGTAAAACGGTGCTATGCTTACCTGAACTGTATGTATCCTTTCTGCTCTTGAACTGTGGCCCTTTATCTGCCCCAAAAGTCACATGTAATATTTTGAAGAAAGTTGTTTGCAGTCACTATAACAGCTCCCCCACCTTTTACGTGTCCTTTCTTGGTCAATTTGAAAATAAAAACTGTTGCAAATACTAAAAAAAAAAGTCCTTCCTTTTTCTTTTATGCAGCAAGGACAAAAAAATTAAAAAATTAGGTCCCAACTTCACAGGTACTTTATTACAAGTCAAGGAACCGTATAAAAACTCGGAAGGACCTCAAAGCCGCAGTGTTGAGGCTTAACACCATCACAAACGAACAAATCCCATGTGAAAAGAAAACAAAAACTAAAGGCACGTCTCTATTGTATTTACATTGCATTCATTTGGACAACACAAAGCACACGTTTACTCCTAAAACTATGTTTCGCCTTAAAAGAACATTTTTCAAAATAAAATACAATGCACAGATGGGGAATCGGATGATGCTTGTGGCTTATTTTTTGATTTCTAGAGAGCACAAACTTGAACATTATTGCAAATATTTTTTCAGAAAATTAAAAGAATATTTAAAAAAAAGCCAAAATAATTTATGTAAAATGGGAAAAACCATCTAAGAAGTCTCATAGTCACAGCATCCTTGTATTCCTCAGCCACATTACCTCCACAGACACATATACTGTATTTATTTGGTTGTGTATTTACATGCACTTGCAGGCTTTGTGTTGTTCGGAGCATCTTAGAATGCGATGAGCCTGAACTCCTCCCAGCTGCTGATGGATGCTGATGGCTGGTTAGTGCTGCTTTACATAGACATGCACCAGAAATATCTACCGTTACGATAAACACATCGATGGGAAGAGGAGTTTGCGAGCCCACAGCAGACAGGAATATGTACAGAGAGTCTGAGAGACGGGGTTGCCAGAATTTGGCACCTTCTTTTAAAGATGAAGTTGCCCCATCACTGACTCCTGCTTTCGCTTGATGACAGATGGCCTCATCTCCCAGCAGCGCTCTTCAAGAGGAAGTAGAGGAAATGGAGTGGATAAGAGAGGTGGCAGAGGCTGCATGTGTGACGTAGGAGGTGTTCAGACGTAGTCCAGGAAAACATCTGCTGTGCTCTGGAGTAAAGGCTGGGTCGGGGCTGTTGTGCTGCAGACTGAGCTTAACCTCTGTGACAGCGCCCTCTGCTGCTCAGGAGCCCCGGGAGTGTTACTCAGAGTCAGGTACACCTTCAGAGAAACAGATGTCTTAGTCTTTTAAGAAAAAAAAATACTAAGAAAGTATCTTTCTGCTTACGTTCTTGGTATTCTCTGACAGCAGCAGTTCAGTTCTTTCCACCAGTTTTCTGAAGGACGGCCTCTTCAGAGGGTCGTGGTTCCAGCAGGACAGCATCATGTCGTACCTAAATGCACCACATCATCAGTTAGAGTCATGTTAAGATAATAAATAATCAGATTCCTTGTAAAAGAAGGTCCATAAAACAATGCCCAATCTTATTTTTTTAAGAAAATGATTTAATAAAAATCAAACAAAAAAAATTACTATTTTTCTACTAAAAAGATTTGAACAACAATTCATATTTTAAAGGTGTTTAAATCCCAGGTCAAGATGTTTTATTCAGGAGATCTTTTAGTTGATTTTAGTCCTTGTTTTACTATGTTTTATTGTGTTTTAGTTGTTTTATTATTGGTTTTTATTACTTCTCTGTGTTTTGATTTGATTTTTATGCTCATGTTGTAAAGCACTTCGTGATCCTTTCTGGGAAAAGTGCTGTAGAAAAAAAGATATTCTATTCTATTTTAATGGAGGTCAAAGTCTGCCACCTATTAGGTATTTTTGCTCTTTTTGACTGAAATCACGTAATTGAGACATTTTTTGTTGGATCTACTAGTCGTTTAAATGTGTCTGAAATGTCTAAGCTTAAACATAAGCAGACATTCTTTTGAAATTATATTTCATAGAAAGTTTTACATAGGTTTACAATTGAACATAAATTTTTGAAAATATTAGTGGAAGTTTTTAAAATAGTATTTTAAAAAGTTCTAAATTATAAAGTATATGGTATTCAATTACAAAAAAACATTTTTTTTCTTATTTATAATAGAATACAATACAAAATATATATTTATTCTGTTAAAAAAAATCGTATTTTATTTTCCTCAGCTATTGATTGAATGGCAATTAATTATTTTATTCTTTAACTGATCCTTTTGTAACTTTGAAGACTTCTAACATCAAATACCAATTTTTTTTATTATATTTTTCCCCTTTTTTATTTATTATTTTTGCAGATGAAAACAACAATCAGTTACACTTGTAGTTGTATTTTTTGTTATCAAAAACAAATTTTCTGAAACAAAACCGATCACTTACATCTCAACAGGAGCAAACTCGGGTCGGCTCATCCTGTGACCTTCCTGAATCATCCTGTAAAACGCAGAGCCCACCTGCATCCCCGGATACGGGCTATTTCCTGCAACGCCGTCCGACAACACAGAAAATAGTAATGGATTCAAACAGTGCAGCTGGTTTCTCAGTCAATACGACTTGATTGCATTATTAGTTGGTCTAAGTGATGTTTGCTGCTGGGTGAGCGGCATCATCAGAGCATCTAACGAGGCCGTTCACATTGAAGATAGTAATGGCTCAGACATTAGAAAGCAGATGCAGCTTTGACTGGAAATGTTACCCAGAGAGAAGATTTCCCAGAGCAGAATGCCGTACGACCACACATCGCTCTCAAAGGTGTAGACACAGTCGAAAATACTCTCGGGAGACATCCACTTGACCGGCAGACGGGCCTAAAACATGTTTACAACACTTTTAGGTGAGCAATAAAAATTATTTACAGCTTCTAGAATCATCAGCACTTTGACATGACGAAGGAAGTCAAAAAATGAGGACAGAATTAGATTTAAAAAAAAGAGAAATTATGAGGTGAAGGAGGAGGGAAGGACTATCGACTTACGTTTCCCCGGAGAACATAACTGGCGTCAGTGGTGATGTCTCGTGCCAAACCGAAGTCGCAGATCTTCGCCACCCTGCCGTGAGTCAGCAGGATGTTTCTGGCAGCGAGATCCCTGTGGATGCACTGCAAACACAAACAAATGTGGACGTGAGCGCTGACCCTGCGCCAGGCTGCTGCAGCTGTCAAACGCTCTTCCTTACAGTGAAATAAGGCAGGTGAGACTTCTTTTTTTAAGCAGGTTTGTTTGCAAATGAAAGCTGAACCAAACAACAAAGCTTGAAGTAACTAGGACGTCTTTAAACTTGATTTGTGTGTGATTTACAGCAGTGTAAAATGCTTTGGAGTTAGCAGAACTGATGGCTTGTGAAATGCCATCAGACACGCCGTTAATACAATAATGGGAATATAGAAAGCAAGTCAGTTAGGAACTGAAATGTCCACCACGGTCGATTGTTTCTACATGAATTCAGCAGAAATCCAACAGTATCTGTCTGGCCCACTCCAATCCTCATTTGATCTATTCTAAAAGCTTTCCCACAAGTCTTTGAATATATGATTATACATTTTTAGCCAAAATCATGTCATTTTCTGGGACATAGTTTCTGCAGAGCAGCAGGAGTTCATTTAAAATTTACCTCTGAGATGTAGGTGGGACTTTTGGTGTGGAACAACCCCGCCCCCCATCCCTTCCCTACCCATATTTAGCATGATGTGTGTGTGTGTGTGGTGGTAGGGGCATTGTATGGGTTTTATACATATTTTATCTAAAATGTTGCATTTTGTTTTTAAAGTTTGAATATGTTTTTACGTTAAGCACTTTGAGTAACACAAGTTGGAAAAGTGCCATACAAATAACGTTTGATTTGATTTGATTGCTGGTCAAAACATAAATGGTGAGCAATACAAATTCTTTTTTAGACAACATTTTCCTGATTTGCTCCTGATTTATAACAATTTGAATAAATAAATACTCACAAATACAATTTTTAACTGAATTTTCTTTATATATAAAACACCAAAAACACAATTTTCATTGGAGTTGGTCTTTAAGGAGGTCAAAGCTGATACTTTTTATTAGACCCACTGTGCAGGTCATCATCACTAAACGATTACAGCTCGTCACGCCTTTATCTCTCCTTTATCACACCTTGAACTCAGAAGCTAGTAAAACTCAGAGATTATTGCTGTTTGATTGTAGCGCCGCATCATCCACATCAGCTTCACATCAAAGTGCAGATTTCCTAGCATATCGTGGATCAGATTAGTAGTTAGTTTTTAGATGAAATGTTATTGATTAAGTTCCAAGAAGAAGAAGTCACAACAAAAAGTACATCTTTTCAGTATCTAATTCTAGACAGATATTTGATATATAACTACGATTTAAACCACATTTGCCCAAAAATGACCTTAATTTAATGGTCTACTTAAAAGAAGAAACTTTTGAAATGTCATGGGGCTAATTTCTGTGAAAGGAAACACAAGTAGGTTAAACGCCGCCAGTAATCAGAAACTAAATAATGCTGTCAAAAGCACTAAAATGTCGAGAACTTTATTCTCAGGCCCAGTTGAAGCTCTGTTTCTGATTGTAAATGCACCACCAGCTGACAACAGTGCTTTTGCATACATTTTGGCACCGAGCCCCGCCATAATTTATTAACTAGGAGCAGCACTTTAAAATCTCCCCTGTAACCGCTCGATAAATATGGCCGCAGAATGTTTAATGCCTCACGTTCTTGGAAGTAATGTACTCCATTCCTTTGGCGACTTGGTAGGAAAAGCTGAGGAGATCTTCAGCATCCAGAGACAGCTCACTGATATCATCTAGACAGAGATTGTTATGCTTTAGTGACTGAAAGCAGCATTTAAAGTGACTGTGCTTCATTTTTTTGTGTTCGTCGATGAGATGGTGACAGACTTACCCGAGTGCGAGGGTTTTTCTTTGTCAGCGGGACGCATAGGCATGTACCCCGTCCCACTCACATCCCTGCAGACACACACATTCAGTTAATAAAACAAGTCTCTTTGTAATCATAGTTAAGAATACACACACTTAACCACCTTGTTGTCTCCGTCTGGTTGGAGACGTTGCGATAGTAACCATCCCCAACTTGGGAGTTTAGAAAGGACTCTCTTTTTCTTCGCAGGAAGTTGAGCAGGTCGCCATAGCAACAGTACTCTGTGATTACCAAAAGTGGACCTTGCAAAAGAGACAAAAGCATGTACTGGTTTTCATATCACAAAAGCATCATGTGAGAGTTGTAAGAACGCGTGACGAGCATGCACTGGTCAGAGTTTTGATTAAGAGGTCGTCGATGCTTCTGTATTGAATCCTCCACCATATAGTAGTATTGGAAAAACATCTTTTTTGAAAGCCTCACTGACATCCTTCCAATGTTAAGTATGTCATCACAACAACATACTAATGTGAAGCTGCACAGAATCCAATAAAAAATGCTGCAATGCTCAATACTGAGGTCTGAGTAGGCAGATAAATGATAATGATCATCAGTAAGATTATGTCAAGTCATGCTGCATCATGTTTTCACATTGAAGCTGGACAGCATCAGATTTCTATTTACTCAACAAATAAAATATATGAAGGGCTGTCTGAGATTTTTGAAAAGCCTGAAACTCTGTACATCAAAAGGTCAATTGGGTTTGTGCAACCAGTCAAATAAAGATCAACCTTTAGGTTAATACACTGACTGTACATGAGAACTGGACTGAGTGCCTCCTCCTCCCTCACATTCCAAACAGGAAGTACCTGCTGGCTTCTAGTGTCAAAGAACAACAATCTCGCTTTGTGGTCGTACTGGCCAAAACTAATAAAGACAACAATTAAGATCAATGTATGTAGTGTACATTTGGACTGTTTTAAAATATTTTTCTGTCTGTGCGTGTGTGTAAACATTTAAGGTAACCATTTATAGAGGTTTATGTCATCGTTTGCAATATTTTCTTTAATACATTTTCTATTGATTGTGCAGGCCTATCAGCTTACACCTGATTGGTGAGAGTGGTTGCCATAGAAATGTTGACTCAGACCGACTTGGACCAATCAATGCTGACTGACAATTTCTGGCTCCAACATGGCGACATCCCTGTTGCAAAACTGCATCCTTTCTCACCTCCGACTGTGCAGGCTCCCAGCAGGTTAACAATGTTCACGTGGTTTCCAAGGTAGCTGAGAACTTTCAGCTCTGACATCAGAGCCTCCTTCTCCGTGGAATGAGCGTTGGCTAGAAGATCAAAAGATATAAGTAATTGTACTCTTTACATGAAATACTACTCGATCTTTAGTGGAGGCACCAGCAAAGTAACGATAAAACACTCACGCTTTAACATCTTCACAGCCACGGTTGTCACAGTATCTGGAGAACAGAGACCATACGCTGTGGCCCGTACCACCTTTCCAAAAGCACCGGACCCGAGAGTTTTACCTTTGAGTAAACAAACACCAGACTGTTAGGAGTGTCACCGTTGGGGATGCCACAGTTCTTAGTTTAAAACAAAACCATGTGTTATACCATTGAACCAAATCATGGAGTGCATCATTGCGTCCCAACTGCATACTAGTTTATTTATAATGAAGGGGTCAATCATGTGTTGTGTTGAATTTAAGGATTTATTGTTTTATTACATTGCACCAGGATTAAAATGAGCCAGCTGAAAGGTTTTCTTCATTGTTACTTGCTTATTAGCAAATTTCAAAAAACATTTTTTTTATTATTTGTTTTTGTTGTTTTATAATCATATACCCAACCAAAACCATGACCCAAAAATCGAGGTTTGAAATGGAATTATGGGGAACTTGAATTTTTGCTTTCATAGTCACCATGTGCTCTTGCTAACAATGAAGGGCCTAAATCATGCTATTCTAAGCTTTTCAGTGTAAACTAAATCTATCACCTATTGCACACTAAATAATTATTTTTTTAATGAAATATGAATTATTTTCGTAAGCTTCTTTTCCTAATCGGAAGTAAGATCTCCGAAGCCCCGCCTTCCAGTCCTTGTAGGTGTTGTTCATTTGTATTTAGAAGACAAATACAGCTTTAGGGGTGTTTTTTGTGAGGAATCAACTTTACAATACACTTTAAAACTTTAAAAATGTTATTTTGCATAGTATAGGTCCTTTAAAATTAGGTTATATGAAATACAAACCACCCTTTCCCTGTGAAGGTGTCTCAAAAGTGTAACTTTTATTTTTCTAGCATGACTCTAATCTTATATTCAGACCAGGCAGAATTACAGTTTACAGCTTTGTGAACATTCAAGTCACTGCCAGAGTCAAGTCTCGGATTGGTCAAAGTTATTGAAGTTCAAGCAGGCGAAAGTTCAGCTGGTTGAACTTTCAGTGTGCGTGGCCCGGTTTGTATAGAGCCCGAGAACGGACTTAAAAGTTTGCGTACCGGTATTTACACGGACTTTCCATTGAAATTGGCTGCTTGAACGCTAGTTGCCTTGACCGGTGTGAATGTAGCACTTCAGTAGAAGCTCATCAGCTAGCTGGCATGGTGGTGGACTGTTGATGGTTTGGGCCTGAGCACCTTGGACGTTAGGTGAACATTTTTCTGTCAATCAAAGTCTGTCAAATACAAAGCCTACCAGCCACACAGGTTAAGTTGTGTTCCTATGCAAAAGCTAGCATACAACCCCCATTGTTTTCAACAACATTCCTGATCATAAACCTAAAAAAACTAACTGTTTTCCTGAACTGGTCAACAAGTTAAACTTATGAGGTATTTGTTGAAACGGTGCATATCTTAACCACATGACTGAAAACAATAATACAAATACAGTCATACCAAAGCGGAGCTTCTGCCGGGGAAACTCCCATTTGATGTCATACGGAAGCTGGAGGGGGTCAATATAAATGTAGTTGTTTCCATTGATGCTCTCTATGACCTTCCACTGGATCTGAAACTTTGGTTTCTGTTACAGTTCAGAAAAAGACATTTTTGTTAGACAACTTTCAGCACATTTCTGTGTTTTTAAATATACTAGTGAAGCTAAAAAAAAAAGTTTTTTAATAGCTTTTAACATTTTTGCAATTTATTTGATTCATTCTACTAAAGTCATCTCTGTGTTTTGATTTTTTTTTCTGGAGAGAAAGTCACCCAAATCAATTCACCTGAAATACCAGTCTGCGTCTAGACTTTGCCCTTAGGATGCCACTGCAGATGCACACATTAGTGCTCAAGGAGTCTGACTCATCAGAGTGCAATTGGAGCAGCATGCTCAGGGGAATGAATTCATGTCTAAAGACGTGAGCGGGCTGTCAAAAATTCTTTAACTGCACCATCCTGAATGGTTGATTCACTCCGTTGAAATTAATTAAGGACACATTCATGATCATTAAAAGGAAATACTATTTTTTTGCAGAGAACTGGTATGGTGCGCTGACAGACAGCTGCTTCTGACTGAAAAATGTGTTATTAGCAAAACTGAATGGGCCTTTTGCCAGGAGCTTTTTCAGATATTTCCATTTTTTATCATAGAAACCCTATATCAGCGCTGATCAATGGGCTTTATTTAACATTGATGTCTATAAACTGATTTGCGGGTTTGAATGCGATTTACAGCGATAAATGTAAGATTTACGTCTCTGCAGCCGCTGGGGTGTACTTGCAGATGCTTTTCGGCTCTTACCTGCATGTATTTATAGAGCAGAACCACCAGAGTGAGGCTGAGGAAGGCGCCTGTGGCCATCATGCCAATCAGAACGGGTGTGAAGAGTTTATGAGGGACGACTCGCTCTGTGACACACACGGATCACATTTCAGTTGAAACAGGTCTTAAGAGCCAACTTTACTGACAGTTACGCAAACATTTATGGCAAACGCGGGTCTCTTCATTCTAATCCGTAACCTACACTCAACGTTTAATACCATATTAGGCTGTCAAATAACCCAAACACACAATAAAACACACATCCTCTTAACCCACCGTTACAACAGACAGCTGCAGCAGTGGTGTTTGTTTGTGTGACACGGATTAGCGGGTCGACGCCGTGTAATCCCAGCCTGCACAGTCAGCATACACTAATCTCTTATTCAATCTGTATTCAGTAACCCCACACCTGGCCTCTTCAGAGAAAAAAAGGTCAATGGGTTTGTGTATCTGTATGCATGGCCTTTCAGCGTCATCACGAACGCTGGATTAATCCCCACCTTTCAGATTATGTAGTATTGCTGAGCATATGTAAAGTGCTCTTCTCCCTCACCGCTGATAGAGAACAGCGTGTAGGCCTCGTCTCCATCTGTGTACGCCACACACTCCAGGGTGTGGTACTGAGCATGCTCCTTGGTGACATTCAGCCGGCTCTCCACCTCACTTCTGCCGAAGGCTGACTCTGTCAGCAGGTAAACCTCCGGGGTTTCCCATTGGGTCGCATTGGGCAGTTGTGAGCACCTGTTGATGAAGACTTTTATTTTACGTTTTATAAACTTTTTTTTTTTTCAAGCCTACATTTGAAACAAATGATATTAAATTTGTCATGGTTATTATATTTCTTACAAGATAAAAACAGAATATAGAGAATATATATATCGTCATTAAGGTTATTATTCTATTATAAAGCAAATATTAGGTTAAAAATATTTGCAACTAAAATCGATTAACTACATTAATTAATTAATCACTGGTCACGATTAATTAATTGGACAAAAAATGAATCGCATGACAGCACTAGCATATTTATAATCTTTTTTTAACATAAATATTCTGGTCAGTACTTCAACATACACGTCTGAAAGAAACTAACAACCAAAGACATCTGAGCTTCAGTTGATGTTTAAGTGCCTTTTCTGGTGGGAGCAACATCTAATAGGATCAGAATATCACCGCATACCTGACATGGGGTCGCTCGCAGAAGTACCAGCTGATTTTAGGAACTGGATAACCTGCAGCAGTACATCGCACCTGTCCGTCAACAGGCCCCTTTTGGCCAATGATGACAGGCTTACCTTATGGAGAAAAAGACAGATGCTTTCTTTGGATGCTTGGATAAACATATCAAGTTATAACTTTTTTTTATATTTGCTTTTCTAACAAGTATCAAAAAATATAATACATAGATACAGTTTGTAAGACTAATTTGCTTCGTGCAATACTTACTGCTGACATAGACGTGAATTGAGAGAGCGACAGATGCATCTTCGTGCCGGGCTGAGAATGTATAGATCCCGCCCTCTGAACCGAGAACCCTCACAAGTCTCAGCACACTGATGTATCTGGTGAGGTGAACAAACTGTCTTCAACGTCTGTGCACAGATGGCCGCTCGCTGCCGAGCTGCGAGGCTGTGAGCTCGCTGTACCTGTAGTTGTGGCGATGGAGCGTAATAACGTGCTCCGTGGTGTTGAGGAGGCGTTTGCCCTGGTAAGACCAGGACCAGGAGTGCGGTGGAGGGTAGGCTTCAAATTCTACCATCAAGTTCAGGGTTTCTCCTTCCTTAACATACTTCTGGACAGGGTTTGGCTCTTCAACGGTGGTAATGAACCCCTCATCTTAAAAAAATTGAAACAAAAAACACTTTAAGAACAAGAGTACAAATAACTAATATATAAGTATATGTCATGCACTAAAGGCCGTGTCACACTGCCGCCACAAACAATTTATGCTAGGATTGTGCCAAAATATCGATACTGCCATATATTTAGTCCTGCAATTGATTCTTGATGTGTTCTCACCAAGTATCAATCTTTTATGTTTGTTTGAAAAGGCTGTAAAATGTTATATTCCTCATCCTGTGGTGAGATGTTCTTTTGGAGGTAGATGCGTATCTTACACAGTGTGTACTGTGTATGACTTTTGTGAAATGCACACAAATTTGGACTTTCCTCGACTCCTCCACGCATTTCTAACAGACGCATATACCAACTTTTATATCATGTACACGACGCACATATTACGTTAAAATTATGTAACTGACGCACAAATCACTAATGAATTGCATATAAACAGCACAAAAATCACACACTGTTCATGCATGAATTGCATATGGTATGACAGGTATTTTAATCAGCTGAGTTGGAGTCTCCCCCTCCCACCGTTCAGCCCTTCCAGGAGCAGACGAAAAATCTGCGAGAAGGGCCCGGCGATCCAGAGTCTCATCAGCGCCCCCTGGGCCCTTCAAATGTAACCAATTCAAATTTTATTTATAAAAGCACTTATCACGCTTTGCTCTGGTTGAAGCGTTTTACATCCTCCCCAGGTCTCCCCAGTTGCGGCTTACGCAGCGCCATTTTTTCATTTGCTTCTGATTTTCAACAATTTGAATATAGAAATATTCTGAAATACAATTTTAATCTTAATTTTCGTACTATATGTCCTCCATCATCAAAGAAATGCAACAAGAATGTTAAAAACACGATTTTCATTGAAGGCGGTCTTAAATGTCAACCTTAATTCTTCAGCATATTCACAATATGCCTCCAACTTTCATTTTCAGTGAGATCCACAACACATATGCTCACATACGCATGAACTTAAAGTGATCATTGTTAATAGAAACCCTAACAACTTTGGAATAAACTAGAAAAGGGCAAATATTGATGACCCTGCAGAAACACTTCAAAGTCTTATAACAAAATTGGATGAAAACAATCTGACCTGCATGTCGATTTAAATGTAACAGTATCAAATTCCATGTGAGTATCAGATTTTTTGGCTGTACTGTGGTGTAGTGGTTAGCAGTAACAGAGAGAAGGCCCTGGTTTAAATCCCAGCTGGGACTTTTCTGGACTTTTTTACATGTGTGGGTTTTCTCCAGGCTCTCCGGTTTCCCCCGTCAATTCAAGAACATGCTTTATAAGTTAATTACTGGTCCAGGGTGTATCCTGCCTTCACCTAACAGAAGCTGGGATAGGCTCCAGCAGCAGAATGACCCCGAATAGGGTTTCAGAAGATGGATGGATGAATGGATAGATATCAGATTTTTAGAGCCATGCAGACAGGCTGAGTGTTAACACTTACTGCGGACGTCTAGCTGCAGCGCTGCATCACTGTCGCCTCTTTCGTTGCGGGCGTAGCAGCGGTAAGTGCCAGAATCTGAATGGCGGACAGTTCTGATGAAGAGCGAGGTGGAGCATTGATAACCCCGGGAGCCGGACAGCATGTGCAAGGTCTGGGATTTTTCAGGATGCTGTAAATCATCAGAGAAACAGATTTTAGACAAACAAGAGCAGAGAACTACACACAGATAAAGTATTTTCAATTAAACTAAATACGATGGATATTCAAGTCCTTTTAACATAACTAGAGCTTTATGACACTAAAACCGTCACATTGGAGCTCAAGATTTAAAAAAACAAAGGTTATTATTATTTTTTCTCTTAACCCTTAAATGGGGTTCAAGTCACATTGACATTTTATTTTTATCCTCTATAAATAACTAGCTACTGACTGAAAACTTGCTTTATTAAAAAAAAAAAAAAACTGCAACAAAAAATGTAGATTTTATGTGTTGAATTAACCCTACACAATTATTTTCTACAAGGGATGTCCATTCTGGATCACTTTGAGCTAAACTGCAATACAAGGGCTAATTTTTAGACTATACAAATTACATGCAGTATTTATTTTCATTATATTATTATTATATAGCTTCAGATTAGAAAACAAATTTCCACTGTCCACCAAATGAGGCCCAACAGAGAAGCATAACTAAGACAGAACGGCTGCAAAACAGAACTATTTGGAAATAATGGAAATTAAATTGAATTTCCTAGATGCTTTGTGACATTTAAATCTCGAATAATGCTGCATTGTTTGAAAGGAAGCCAGTTAATATTAGTGAGTTTACAGTGGCTGAGACCTACCATGGCAGCAAAAGAATAGTACAGTATCTGTGCAAACAAAAAAAGATCTCTGCAAATAAAAGAAACGCTAGAAATAACAAGAAACACTGCTGCAAATAAGAGACACGGTGATGCAAATGAAAATAAATTATGCTGCAAATTTTTAAAAAAGCTGCACATGAAAAAGAGACACTGGAATTGAATTATTGGGGATAAAATATTAAAGTATTAAAAAGCACACGTAGTGACATTGAACACTAACTCGTTCGTTTTCCAATTTGTACAATCCCAGATAATCCACTTCCTTTGTGGCTTTTTTATTTGCAACATGCTTTTGTTTTATTTTATTTGCAGCAGCCTTTTCTTTATTTGCAAGGTTTCTTTTTATTTCTTTTTCTTTGCAGCAAAGTTTCTTTCATTTGCTGCTGCATGTCTTTTTATTTGCTGCAGTGTTTCTTTTTATTTCTTGTATTTGCAACATTTTTTTCTCTTTGCAGCAGTTTTTTCTTTTCATTTGCTGCAGCGTTTCTTTCTATTTGTTGCATTTGTTGTAATTGTAACATCATTTTTTTATTTACACAAGTGTTTCTTTTATTTACAGCAGAATTTATTTTATTTGCAGTTGCATTTCTTTAATTAGTGGCAACATTTATTTTCTTTGCAGCAGAGTTTCTTGTTATTTGCTGCAGCATTTCTTCTATTTGCAACATAATTTCAGCCACCATAGTTAGTAGGTAATTTAAACATATTTCTGTTTTATGTGTTGGCCTATTGCCCAAAGTTTAGGACCATAAATACAGACATAGCAGCAAATAAAATAAATACATGACCCAAAAAGTAAAATACTTCTGCACAGCATGTTTTCAAATCCTAACAATCTGTTTGAAAGGTTATAGTAACACAAAATCAACAAACAGGAAAGACTGCCCTTTCAGATTAAAGAACTGCAAATAAGATTCATCTCACCACAGCTGAAGGGTAGTCCCACTTAAGGCTAATATCCGGGTTGACATTGGTGGTGTTGCAGGTAAGCTTAAACGGCTCTCCTGCCTTCAGAATGACCAGGTCTTTGTGGGACAGAGAGATGACTGGGCTCAGCTCAGGCACTGGATCAAGGGGACACAAACCCATAATCAGAGGTGTATTTACTGAGGTCACCTTAAAGCATCAGCTTAACTTGTGTTTTCTCCTCCTTTGGTCAATTTTACCATCATGTTTTTTAACGCACTTCAAGTCTTTAGATATATAATTGCATTTCCTTTAAAACTTACATTACTGTAACTTTATTTTTCGTGCTTTTCCATTTTTTCATACATCAAGATAAATGACCCTCAAGCGGGTGTGACCCACGGCTAGCACTCACATGACGATGCTTACGTGGTCAGAGCACGCACTTTCAAGCACTTGTGTTTGCATAAAAGACATGACTAATATGTAACAGAAAATGCCTTTTAAAGAGTCTCTCCAGGTGCTGTTTGCTCTGCTGTAATCCTGTTTGACTCAAACACTGCCTTCGCGCTCCGTTGCATTGCCTTGTTCACTGACGGATTCTAATCTTCTCTTCTTCTTTTCATCAGTTATCCTCTACAGAGATAACAATCTGGGTCAAAAGAAAATTTGCATAAATTTGAGAGAAGGTGAGCACTACCAACTTCTGACTATTATGCTATTCTGAACACACCAATGAATAATTCCCTAATTCGAGTCTTGAAGTTGAGTCAGAAACTTGACATAAAATCTTCTCCTAACTTAAGTTTGAAGGTTAACAAGTGAAACTGTAAAGAAATATGTTTGTCTTGACGTGTTTCTAAAATGATGAAGTAGTTTATCACTGAGATCTACAGAAAGAAAAATGACAAACTGAATCCCAATTCTACAGCTTCTGCCTACCCCTCCCTAGGGGCATTACAAGCTTTTGTGGTGTCCGAAATTGTTGTTTTACGGGGTAAGGGACGAATCACTGTGTATCCCTCCGCCAGTACTGTGATCCATATCACGCTTTGCTGGGGAGGAGAAATGCATTTCTTCATGTCGGTGTTCTCTAAAGGACAGTTTCTATCATAATGTAAGTACAGATTGTTTGTTTTAGCATGACTTTTTAAAGTTATAACTATTGATGACGGCAATGAGGGCATCATCAATAGCTGACGTTTTATGCTAACTTAACATCAAGTTAGCACAAAATGCTAGCTTGTGCACACAAGATACTAATTTGAGAGAACAAAAGGATAACTTGAAGGAACAAAATGCTAATTGGTTGGCAGATGCTAATTTGAGGGGGAAAAAATGCTAACTCATGTGCACAAATTGCTAATTTTAGGGAGTAAATGCTAATTTGTGCATACAAAATCCGAATTTGAGGAAACAAAATGCTAACTTGTGCGCACAAAATGTTAATTTGTGGACTCAAAATGCTTACTCGTGTGCACAAGATACTAACTTGCGCACACAAAATGCTAATTTAAGGGAACAAGAAACTAATTTGTGCACACAAAATGCTAATTTGAGAGAAAAATGGCAAACTTGTACACACAGATAGTTAACTTGTGCGCTCAAGATGCTAAATTGCATACACAAGATGCTAACTCATTCAAACAAGATACGAACTTGTGCACACAAAATGCTAATTTGTACACAAAATATTCTAACTTCTGTGCACCTACACTAATTTGTGTGCACAAAATGCTAATACCAGGAAGCAATCTTATTTTTCAATGTCGTGTCTAGGGCTGTATAGCCAACATTTGGCCTTGAGTAAGAAAACAGTGGCACAAAAAGAACCAGAAACTCTTGTAGATATCATTTAGGACTGACAAATCTATTATTTATTTATTTAGATCAGTAGTCTCTGTAATAGTAGTCTCTGCTGTACCACTTCTTAGATGGAGTAACACCACGACTATTTTTGAACGTCCCTCAGAAGTGCGCCTTGGCTGCTATAGACAAAAGAGTCATTATTCATTCCCAAATTTATATTTAAACCAGGCAGGAGTGTGTGCAGTTTGTGTTTTTCAAGCTAAAACAAAGATTGTCTTTGTTTTTTAAAACTTGATTGAAGATGGATTTGTGACCTAAAAGCTGGATTTGGCAAAAAGCTGCTTCTTAAACTGTGAAGTGTCTTCTCTGTAGCCAGGAGACTGCTGAAAAAACTGAGCGTGTCACATCTGTGTTTGTAACGAACATAGAATGCATAGTTACATGTATAACAAAATGACATTGTGGGAAATAAGTGTGCTTTTTTTTAAAAAAAAATGTTATATTGACTCTTAAATACCCCAGGGCTATGACTAATATCTGTAGCTAAAGACAGCAATCACAGTCATTGTACCTGTCTAAGCAAATAAAGAACTGCACGGCAAACAAACACTTTCCTGTTCATTTTTATGATGCTAAAATTTTCCTACTGGCAATACGTTTCTGCACATTGTTTCTGTGCAGAAATACTGCATTGGATCCATTGACTGTATATGAAAACTGGACTGAGTTACTTTCCCTCTCATGTTCTAAACAGGAAGTACTATCCCAGATAGACAAAATCCCAAAGACTTCTATTGAGACTTTAACAGCTGTTACTCAGTAGCATTCTTGATCTGCTTCCTTTATTTTAACATTTTCTTGCTAACACAAATTTTTGTACATGACATTTTTTCTGTAGTGAAAATTATTCAAGTTATAAACTGACCAATCAGATGGCTCATTAAAAGTAGGTTGTCTCACAGGTTTGATTGACAGATTTTGCATTTAAGTGATGGTGGAATGGAATTCCATAAAAGCTCTCCTGATTGTTTAGAGTGGTTGCCATGGAAATGGTACGCTTTGAACCAATCAAAGCGTACAGGCGATTAATGGTTCCAACACCTATATCACAAAAAAACTGTGAATAAATTGACTTCATTTCAATGGGTGACATCACACTCATTCTGTCCAGTTCTCATATACAGTCAGTCGTTTTAAAATCAATAAAATTTGTGATTTGAAAGGATCCGTTAATAGGATTTTTGAACCAAAGTCTTTAAATGTTGCAGGTATAAAGGTGTGTTGAATTTGAATTAGATATACTTTAAATATAATGTAGTTTTAACAGTAAATACATGATTCTTTAGTACTCATTGTCAGCAAAATGCTCAGACAGTAAATTGTTTTGGATAAATACTGTTAGTTTCTTTGTGGTTATTGTTGTGTCTGTTTTCACGTTGACCCAACATGAAAAATGAAGGACTTTTCTAGCACTCACCCAGTCGAACATCCACAGTGTACTGGATTGATTTGAACGTGCGTCCGTCCAGACGCCCCACACAAACGTAGCAGCCCTCATACTCTTTCCTAGCGTTACTGATGACGATGCCTTGCTGCAGGTTGCTGCGGTACCTCAAACCCGACGGCAGAGGCTGTTTGTCACACATCTCCAAAGTCAGGTTCCTGACCTCGGGGTCGGTCACGAGACAGGGGATGATGCAGTTCTCGCCAGCTCGCACCAGGATGCTACTCACCATGGAGCGCTGGAACGCATTGTGAGGGTCTGAGGAGGGGACATGGACAGAAGGAATAAAAATCTGAGTCTTCACAAATAAGCCTCTGACTGTCAGCCCACCTTTTATGTAGACATATATGGTGCTGCGCTCCAACGTTTTGTTGTTGACACACACATAGCGGCCCATGTGGTAGCCCTGCACCTCTGCCACCCGGACAAACGCCAGTCTGCCCTCCTCCACCTCGCCCTCCAGCCTGCGGGCCTTCTCCTTTTCCCACTTCAGTGTGGCTGGGACATCAGACATTGTGGCATTGTCATGGCAATGCAGCTCCAGCTTCCCTCCTTTGGGAACCACTAAATGAGGCCCACTGGGGGAGATCACAGGTTTGCACCACACTGGAAAACAGAAGGACAGAAATGTGGTTGATGCACACAGGATGGGGCTTTGGAAACCTGCTGCAATGAGTTTTTGTATATTTCCAAGCATAAGATGGAACCAATACATTTTCTTGAAGACGTGTTCATTACAGACTTTGAATTGATTTTTAAAAAATAAATTTCAGCAGCTTTAAAACTTGGATAAAACATTTATTACAAACATGTTTCAGAGGAGAGACAGTGAATATATTGGTAGAAGGATGCTGAATCTAGAGCTGCCAGGCAAGAGGTCTAGAGGAAGACCAAAGAGGAGGTTTATGGATGCAGTGAATGAAGACATGAAGGTGGCTGGTGGAGGATCCCGAAGACAGGCTTAGATGGAGGAAACTGATTTGCTGTGGCAACCCCTGAAGGGAAAAGCCAAAAGGAAAAGAAGAAGAAGATGTTTCAAGAAAAAAAAAGAGCAAAAAACAGATTGAAATTAAATTTAAAAAGAAAACTAAAACTTAGCATCTGTGATGTCCACAAACATATTTAAAGTCCCACTCCAATCCTGTTTGATCTATTTTAACTTCCGTGCTCTTCTATGGGGTCCAGATGACCCCACCCTTACATTGATGTGTGATTCCTCCCATGACAAAGGTGGACAGGATTTTATGTTTGCTACAAACACCAGTGAAGATAAATAATATTTGGTCCAGATGACCCACTTTTAATGTAAACATACCTAGGATAGCACAAGGGTTACAAGCATTCCCAATGGTCTTTTAATCAAGATTTTGTTGTTTTTAGCCACAAAAAAAACAGTCTACACTGTAAAAAATATATTGTAAATATAAAAGAACTTGCAGCTGCAGTTGCCTGGATTTAACTGCAAAACATAAGGTGTTACTTTAAACAAAATTACAGTTAAAAAAGTTGCTCTTTTTTACAGTTCGTTTAGGATAATATTCCTATTTTTTTACAGTACATAACAATGTATTTACCCTTAAAAAGTACAGTCTAACAATGTAAAATTAGCAAAGACATACATTGATTGGCAGATGAGGTTGCCAGAATTGTACCATAAAATACACAGTGGTACCTTTTTTTTTAAAATCATATTACGGTTACTCAAAATTATTGTTATTGTTATATTTTACAGTTGAAAATTGTATCATAATTTTACTGCAGGAACATCAAATATATCTCATAAAAATTACAATGTCAGTCTAGAAAATTAACAAAGACGTACATTCCTTTTTACGGTAAAAAACTGGCAGCTGAGGTTGCCAGGATTTTACTGTAAAAACAACACTGTAAACTTTGTTATTGTAACCTTAGAGTATTTTGATGACATACTTTCTGCAGTAGTTCTTTAGTAATTTGCTTTTCAGTTGTGGGTGGGACTGTTGGTAAGAGAGCCCGTCCTCCTTTCCCAGCATGCATCGGTTTACCTCCTTCTAGCTTACAGTCCCAACCAAACGTAAATGGTGGAACTGATAATGAAACTGGAAATAGTAAATAAATATTTTACAGTTTTGGAGCTTACACCTATGAGCTTTTTTCAATGACATTTTTTTTTTGTCTGCTCTTGATTCACAGCGATTTGAGGAAAGAAATACTCAGAAATGCAGCTTTGAGCTTGATTTTCATTATAAATGTCCTCCATCATTTGAAAAATGCCACAAGAACATGTTGAAAACACATAAAAACACAATTTTCAGAGAAGTGGGTCTTTAAAAAGGAACGAAAAGAGCTGATAAAACTTTTTTTTTCAAGTCTCTTTGATTCTTTTTGTTTTTATTTGGCAGCATTTACTGTTAATTACTTACAGCCATTCAAAAAGGATATAATTAAATTATGTATGGGTAAAATGTGTTATATTCACATGCGTGTGTTTGTTTATAACCATACAAATATTTTATTTAGGATGTTTTTTGTTCATGTTGGGAATTCTTGACAGATCAGATTTTTTTTTTTTTTTTGTCCATCTCTCAAAACCAAACAGCGTCAGGGGTTTAATGTGATGGTTTAAGAAGATGATGCTATCATTGGCACTCTCCCCCTCAGGACAATCTGCCTTTCAAACCACCACTTCTCAGCTGAACGATCAATAATTATGAGCAGTCCAGGAGCTGAGTAATCACAGTACTGGACCCCCCACCAAACCCCTCCATTCCCTTCAGATGAGTAAATGAACCCAACATTTCAATTTCGGTTTGACTCCCCCCTTAAGGGCCAGCTCTTTACAAGATTTCACATGATAAGCAGCATTTCAAAAACAAGATTTTCATGTGACTCTCCTGCCTGCAGGCAACAGAGCAGGGCCCAGAGAGCAGGGGGGCAGAAGCATCTGGATGCTCCGAACATCAACAGAGGATCTGTGTTTGAGTTTCCTAATACTTGGAGCAAATGGTGCTGGAGAAAAGTTCACAGTTTCAAAACGTGACGCCACTCCACACAAAACTTCATGGACAACAAAGGAACATCTCCATTTGCGTTTTTGCGCATGAATCAAAAGTAGGGGCTCCTGTTTCTTTTGTCTGACACCTCATGTGTGTGTGTGAGTGGGGAGGGGAGGTAGGTAGGCAAAAGTCACACGCACAAGCTTCACCTGCACTGCGCGCGCACGCGATTGAGAGGACGTCATAACACCTGTTGCCAGTTGGTTACGCAATGGAGCCTGGGTATGAATTATGGCGCAAAACGGGACACATTCATAGAACTGCAGCTTCCATAAATAGCGTTTTTACGGAGAAATACAATAATATTCTCACTAAAATCTTAATTTTGGGCTTTGGTTTCGTAATTAAACCGCGTCAAAAGTGCTTCAAACCATCTCAGACTGTGAGAGACAATGAAAATAGTGCGAAAACAGTATCAAAAACCAAAAAGATGGTAAAATAAAAAGATAAATCTTTTATAAACATTCAATTAGGTAATGAAAAAAATATGGAAAAACAGTAAACAGTAGAATTGTGTCGGAGCATCCAAACATGTGGATGTCTTACCTGTCGGCGTCGAAACTATCAGTAAAGAGGCACAAATAATCCAGTCTCTCCACATTGTTGTTGTTTATTTACTCCCCTTTGAGCACTTCAAGCGCAGAGACAAACATCCCGTGTTCAGGAACGGCTCCCATCCAGCAGAATAACAAGCGAAGTCGACGCGCGCGCACAGCGATCCCGCACAGCTCCGAGTCCTCCAGGATGCCACCGCCGCGTAAAGACGCAGCGTCTCTTCTCTCACCTCCTCTCCGCTCTGGATGCTTGCCACTCCTCTCTGTCCCGCATTGGCTGGAAGGCTGCCAAGGCGGTGAGTCGGTTATTACCAGGAAACAAAAACAGACTTTTATTCTTTTTTGTCTTTTGCATAGTAAATTTTAGTGGATCTGTCCACATATACTTCCTCTGACATACATAAATGGGTGCCTGTTCTTTTTCTTATTTTTTTAACTGTTAGTGTTCATCACAAACACAAGTGAGATGTGTTTAAGCGCCAGCCTCCTCACATTTCCTGATCTCGACATGTGGTGAGGATGACAGTTCTCCCTTGTTGGCAGGAGTCTCCCTGCAGGAGCTCATTCAGTTTGAGATGCGCTTCATAGTCTCACATTTCTCTAATCAACATTAGGCTGCCGTCTTCTCACTTCCCTACTGATTTAATCAGCCTTATGCCATCGAAGTCAGTCATCCTTCATAATGCAGAGGTATGCGGGGAGGCTTTGGGTGAATTGGATAAGAGAAGCTCAAAAGTCAGGGTGAGCACACAAACATGTCCTACAAATATCTCTTTTTGAGGTATTTTTTCTATTAATAAATCAGGTAGATTTGTGTGTTTTTATCTTTTACTTTTGGCAAAAAAATATATCAAAATTCTGTTTTTCTTTTTTTTAATTTGCATTTTCACTTAATTGTATCCTTATTTTTTCTTTTTATATGCTTCACAGTAGTCCTGGACGACGAGGATCATATTGTTTTTCCATTTTTTTTTCTTTCTTACTGCGCCTTTGAGTGAAAAATTTCCCCCCCACAACATTCTCAGAAACTTATCAAAATTTTCACTCACTTAATACTCAATGTTGTTGTTCACGTTTTCCCTTCAGGGGTCGGTACAGCAAATCAACTTTCACTAAATTGGCAGAGAGTTTTAGGCCGGATGCTTTTCCTGACACAACCCTGTTTTTCATCCGGGATGAAGACTGGCAGGGAGACCCAGGCGGCTACAAAAATAAAATAAGATAAAATAAAATGAAATACAATGAAATAAAATAAAATTAGGGTTCAATTCTGAGGATGTCCAATGAGCTTCATCCAGTGTGGGTTGTTGGGCAAAACCCTTTACTGTCTAACTATGCACCCATACTGGAGCCTAAGTCCGGGTTTCCCTGTGCCGGTCCCCAGCCTGAATAAAACACAGGGTTTTGTCAGAAAGGGAATTCGGCATAAACATTTCTGCCAAACCACCTGTGCAAATCAGTGAAACACATTTCTGACCATTATTTTGACCATCATTTTTAGTAGTTGGTCTACTGGTTATAATCACTTTGGTTATTCTTGGACTTAATGGACTTCTGAAAGATCACATAATCAAAGAATTGTTGATTTGCATCATAAAGTCCAAACAGTGAGCGCAATTCAAATCTGAAATCATAAAATTTAAGGATAATCCATCAAAATGATCTGAGGTTCACACAATTTATTAGCAAGTCAAGGTCACAGCTGTTTATTCATTCATTTACATCTACCAAATTACAAATGTTCTTATTTTTTCATTATTGCATGTGTTCTAATACAGTCATATATATATATATATATATATATATATATATATATATATATATATATATATATATATATATATATATATAAAGGCAAGAATATTTTACAATTGATTCATGCTTATTTTACTATATATATTTTTATTTTGTATTGTTGTGCACACTTTTCTGGCCTTCTTCCTACTTCATAGGAATCAAAAAAACACGCTGAGATTTTTGGGTTCCCACATGAAGCACTTTGCATTGCCCTGCAGCTGTTCTTGCCTTTCTCAGCACATGATGATAGAGTAAGGCCAAAAAAAGAAGAAGATAAAACATGAATTTGGAAGACCATCTCTGTTTTTCTATCTTTTAGGAATTATCTACAAAAGTAAAAACTGCTCTGGTAAAAGAGGACCTGGAAGGCAAATCATTTCATGTGTTTCTGACCCTTGCACTGTTTTCTTTTTCTTATTTTAATCTCAAAGATCAACTGTTTGCTCCGTGGTGCTGCTGACAAATGGAGCAACTGTCTATTCAGCCTGTCTGGCTCAGATTTCAAGGAGCCAAAGCTTTGGTTTTCAGTTGGAAGTGAGTGTGTGATCATTCCCTCTTTAGTAATTCAGTACACCAGGTATGACGCCTTCAGGTGTTGAAGTCCCACTTCAATCAAATCTTTTGATCTATTGTAAAAAAGTTCTCTGTGGTCTTTTAATTATGATCAAAACTGATGTTTTTAAGGACATAGTTTCTGCAGAGTAACAGTTCATTCGAAACTTACTTCTGAGTTGTGGGCAGGACTGTTTGCGCAGCATAAGCCCGCCCCCACTTCCCTTCATCCATCTGTTTATGTGCTCTCCCACTAGCATACGGCTCCTTGGAACCTCAACATAACATTACATTAATGGCGAGCTATATTAGAGCTGTCCAGCAGTACGTCTTTGTTACAGGAAAACAAAGACGTACGTGATCTAGTCGTCTACAAGTGATTTACTTGAATAAAGAAATACTTAGAAATCAGATTTTCTCTATAGTGCAAAAAAAATGCAACAAAAACATGTTGAAAACTCCATTTTCATTGAAGTGGGTCTTTAGGCAGTCAGACATGAGGCCAGTAGTTTCACACGTTTGTTTTAGGTGTGGCTGCAGACCCTCTGAACAACATTGGGGCTTCAGACAAAGAAAGCCTGGACTTCAAGGTGTCAAAGTACAATGCACCTGTTCACCTGCCAGCTGTCCATATGCTCCATGAAGATGCCCCCATGATGACCACTGAGCGCTTTGTGTGTGCGTGTTCATTAGCATCATTCTGTCTGCTGTCATTTGAGCAGTTTATATGTCTTTCCTATTACATTATTCATAATTGAGGTGAGCGTCTATAGCAGATCTGGGCTGACTCACTGTGACTGTGTGTGTGTCTCCAGGGTGACTCACTCGGTGCTTTTAGACAGATGAGGACAGCGTCCTGACAGAGGGCAGTATTGGTTTTATACAAGAAAAATAGCCACTTAGATTAGATTACGCAATGAGTCGCATTCCTTCTTCTCCTTGATTCTTCCCCCTTTTTTCTGCTCTCTTTCACCTTCCTCCCTTTCTCCTGCTCCTCCTTTTTTCCTCCTCAGCACACTCAATTCCTAACTCAATCACCTACAGATGGAGTTTTCTTCACACCCTCAGTCAGGGATGGGTTTTTCCACACAAGAGAATTGGCACACAGTCACACACAGTCAGGAATCAGATGGAAGCAACTCCTCATCATTTTTTCTTTGGAGGATTTTTCTCCAAGCTAAGCACATTATTTTTTTCTCAGCTCTTTCGGTTTGCTGATATGGCGTTATAAACTTGATATCAGGGCCCATTTGTCCTTCTCTGCTCTTTAATGCAGCCCCGAGCAGGAGGAATGTTTTCATTGACTGTGGGGTTGTTAAGTGTCCATCTGTGGTTCAGTTGTGGTGCTTGTCATTTCAGATCTGACCAGCTGAACATATCAGACTCAATGTGAGGAAAAAGCATGAAACCGATCTCTTGCATGTCAATCATAGGTCTTTAAAAAATATGTTTTGGTTCAGACTTTTGTTCTCAGTTCTTTTAGGACTCGCTCCTGTGAAAGTTGTGGAGAATTATTGAGTATTTCTTTATTCAAAATGTTGTGAATCAGTAGCAGAGGCAAAAATAATAGAAAAAATGACATAAAAAATGACAGAAACTACTACATAAGCTCACTATTCTTTAGCACCCACTTGTCAAATAGATCAGCGGACATCTGGCTCTAAACTGTTATCTGGATAGCTCCGTTATTGCTCCCCCCTTTTGCTGCACTGGTAATGTTATGTTGGGGTTGTGAGGGGCTGTAAGCTAGTGGGAGAGAGAATGTAAACAGAAGGATGATGGGAAATGAGTATAGGATGCTTACTGCCAACAGTTCCCCCCACAACTCTGACGCAAATTTAAAATGAACTCCTGCCGATCTGCAGAAACTATGTCCTAGAAAATACTTTTTTTTTTATTTTTTTTGGTTAAATAAACAGTATAATCATAATTTAAAGAACACTTGGGGGCACTTCTAAAATAGATCAAGATGTAACTGGTGTTGGACTTTAATGATTTATAGACAGAAAATGGAAGACATTTTTATTAATTCCATGAAATTATCATTTACAATCCCCAATGCAAAAGAAGGACCATTATCATTGAGATATTTGCAAAAATGTAAAAGCACAAATGTTCCATCTGAATGTCCTCACACCTCCAAATGAATTGATATAGACGTTTAAGAACATATGGAGCTTCTTTAGACAAATAAAATATTACAGTTACATTTACATTTATTTCACACAGGGGAATATGGCTTTTGGATCATCCATGACTTATGTCTGATGTTGTTTTGCATTTTATTTTATTATTGTGTTACAGATATCATACATCTGTGCTGGAGGAGAACACAAACTTTAAACGAAAAGACAAAAATTATTTAAAAATCTTGAAATCTGTTCACGTTTCTGCACAGCAGAGTTTGACAATCATTTTCATTCATTTGAAGTGATTTCTAAAGCACCAACTCCAAACCAAGGTTGGTTCAAGGTGACATACAAAGAATGTAAGAAAACCATAAAAACACGATTAAAGTCAAATATTTTGAAATGTTTAAAATGCAATTCTAATTTAAGGCTACAAAATGGCAATTTGTGCACACAAAATACTAAATAAATTGTTTCTTCAAATTTTCCAATCCATGTTCAGGGCTCTGTAGATTTGGGATGTTAGTGCGGAAATACCAAACTGCTTGTTTTATGTCTTCAAAGGGTAATTAAGTTGTTAAAAAACAAAAGCTGACCTCAAGGTTTTAAGAGTGTTGACAGTGAGAACACTTTTTCATAAAATGAAAAAAGCTCTCAAAAGAACACTTTTCTCGCACTGATGTTCAATGCTAAAAAAAATTAAATGAAAACCACTCATTTCAAGTTTTCAAATCTACATTAAACTCCATTATAAAGATGTCTTCACTCCATTTGCAACAATTATCTCCCGCTGTGAGGGACTGGCTTGTTTTGTCTTGCAGCAGATGGATCTTTGTGTTGTAAAACAAAAGGTGCAGAAAATGCCTCCATAAGCTGCGGCAGCATCGCACTGCAGAGATAACCCTATGTTTGATCCACAGAGATGATGTGGATTGAAATATTGCCAGCACACATATGTGTGGAAGCTAATATCGGCGTGTGTAATTACTGATAGTCCAATGATCGCCCTCTGTCTGGATAAACCTGATTAGCATCGACTAGGCTGTAAGCTGCCCTAATCCACCGTAAGGAGGGAGGGAGGGATGCACTGGGGGGTGGATCCAGCAGTAGACAGGGTGGCACACAGGGTGAAGGCGAGAACATATAAAGACAAACAGTCTACTTTAGAAGGAGAATGGCACAAAACAATGAGACAGGAGGAAGAAAATGTGAACGATTTAGAGAGCCTTAGAAAATAAAAGCATGCTTTAGAAAAAGGTCAAGTTGTGCTCGGACAAAATAGAATACATAAATAAATGGTATATATTTTTTATTGATGCAAACAGATGGAAAAAGTTCTTGTTGGAGCAGTAAAAGTCATCATTGGGTAGAACCGATGGGATTATTTGGACAAATAAATCAACATTAATTAGAGCTTAAGATCCAAGAGGCGCCCTGCGACAGACTGGCGACCTGTCCAGGGTGTACCCCGCCTTCGCCCTTCAGTAGCCGGGATAGGCTCCGGCAGCCCCGCGACCCCGAAGGGGAGGAAGCGGTCAAGAAGATGGATGGGTGGATGGATGGATGGATCTAAGAGGCAGTAATGACTGAAACCTGTTTCTGTAATAATCACCTTTGTTAATAAACCTCATGGATTTTTGATGATGTAGTTTGGATTTATCTTTATACACACACGGCATGTGACGCACGTTTAAGAACGTTCACACTAGACAACCAGGAAGAGGCTTCTTCTTCTTTTTTTTCCTACTGTTTACTAGCATTTTTCCACCTTGTCTTGCTCCAGACTTTTTCTGTCACTGCTTTATTCCAATAAATGAAAAACTTACTGTCATAGAAATCCAGTTACAAATCCATGATCAATTTTCAGACAGTTGGCACTTCCTTAAATTAAAGGGACGTCATCCATCAAAGTCCCTGATTGGTCAACCTGATTTAACTTGCCATTTGCGTTTAGCAGTCACACGTACTGTACATAGAGTCCAAAAACTTGTATAGTTATGTATGAACGCAAAAGTTTTGAAGGTGGAAGGCCAAAACCCAGTTTGTTTAGACTTTTTATTTTAAGTTGTTGCTTGAACACACTCGGCTGATGTGAATGAAGCTTTAGAGAAATAGTTTCATACTGGTTGTAATTATCGGATCAAAAAACGTGCTGGATGTTGAATTTAAAAAGCAAAGTTCAAAACTTGTATTAGAATGGAAAGTGATCATCTTCAGGGGCTCTTTGATGTCAGTTTTTTCTCCTGGTTGTTTTGCATACATAACTATATCCTATGAGCTGTTGCTTTGTGACTCACTGATTTGCATCAACGTTGCAGCTGAAGACATTTTCCTTCAGGCCTTACTTGAGTGTTAAATGAAAAAACACTTGTAGTAGAAAACTATCCTTTGAAGACACAAATAAGGGAATTTTCCAACTTGTCATCCCTTAACAAAAAGTGGTACAGTTGAAGTTTATTTCATTAGGCTTACTTGACTGTAAGGATAAAAAGTCTACTATAGATTGTGTATTGAAACTGAATACTTCTTCAAATTAAATTGGAAAGTTTTACCCTTATAATATAAAATATACATAGTATATAAAAAAGTAAAATTCAAAATACTACCTCAATTTTTGTATAGACTAATTGTTTTATGGCTTTATTAGCTTACCATCTTAAAATCTGAGGTTTTAAAATGAGCTCAAACATCAATTCAAAAGTTTACAGCCTCATTTACAAGCAAGTAAAACAGAAACTCAATAACCATTAAAAATTCATGTGAATTCCCCTCGTGCACACCTGAGCTCTCATAAACACACCTCACCCTCATGTCCCGGCCTACACCATCTAGTGGCCAGGTGACGTAACTACAACCATCTGACCAACAATCACACATAATAGCAAAACTGGATACAACAACACTGTAAAGTTAAATATTTCAGATTGCAACGAAGGTAAAAAAAATGACTTTATGGAGTGTTAAAAGAATGAAAATATGTGCTAAAATATTTGAGGTTTTTGCTAAATTCTAAACTAATAGCAAAACAAAGTAAAAACACACAAAAGGTTAAATAAGAATAATTCATGCTGAATTATTTATTGCCACTGTTAAAACTGGCAATGAAAAATGTAAAGACTCAAAGAAATTGGTTAAAAAAAAGAATGTACATTTTTTAGCATGGTCCAATGGAATTACTGCAGCTTCAAGTAAACCAAAATAATTTATTTTAGCGTCCAACTAAAATAATCTAATATCTGCTAAATGTTTTTATTGTCTCTTTAACAGAAGGTTACCTGATCCCAATTTTACCAGATACAGAAAAGATTTCCACCACATTTTATTGTGAAGACATTTAACACAAATTGCAATGAATTATTGAAAAAAAAAATAAATAAATGATGCTCTACATCCACTTGCATGTTCTTAAAGTCCCACTCTGATCATCTTTTGATCTTTTTTTATGTTACTAGTGGAATTTTAATTATGATTATTATGTTTTTAGCCGAAAAAAAAAATCCTTTTTTAGGTCATGGTTTCTTAAAAATTCCCCTAGGTCGTTTCCCCCTCTTCATCGCTGAGAGATGGGAGTTTGTGGCCAATCCAGTCACAACTGAGCTCTTTTTCAAACTGTATTTTTTGTCTTTCCCCCTCAAAATGATTATAATAAATAAATACCCAGAAAAGCAGTTTTTAGCTTATTTTTCTTAAGATGTGTCTTCCATCATCATAAAAATGCAACAACATGATAAAAACACCAAAAATGTTTATCCTGAGCGGGTCTTCAAGTCCTGCCGTTGTCTCTGGACATTTTTTTGTGGAGAATCTTCTTCAGGGGCTTTCTACCAGAAAAGCAGTTTTGATGCGTGTAAATGCTTGTGGTGAAGCTGCCACACATCCTGAGGAGGTCACATCAATACACTCCCTCCTACACTCCCGTCAACCAGGAAGCTCCTGCCAAACGACTGCGGGGCTCGCTGGAACATACGCAAATGCTCGCACACTGAATTAATACACACAAAATACTTCAAAAACACAACTCCGACTACAGAAAGTCACATGACAGCCATGAACCAAATCCACTGTTGATATAACACAGCACATCAGCTTAAAAAATAAAAAATGGCTAAAAGATGTGATTTTTAAAAGATAAGAATGGAAAAAAGAGCAGAGATGAAGGAAGAACAAAAGCAAAAATAGAAACCAGTGTGAGAAACTAGAGAGCAGAAAGGTTTGAGTGAGTAAAATAAATGCAATTTCTATTATCAGTTTAACAGAGAGACCATTAGGATCCCTTTCTAACGCCCTCTTGAGTGTACGTGCATGTGTGTGTGCTTAACTGTGTTTAGAGAGCCACACGTAACTCACGTATGATTTGATACACCAGATGCTTGTGATATTTAGCTCTGGCTCACGTAGATGAGGAAAATCAATACAGCTACAACTATGATGTTACCACCTTTCTCCCCCCAACCCTGAAAAAGTGAGGACCACAGAATGCCTCCTTGTGATTTTTTTTATCGCAGGCCGATCGGTACATGTGTGCATGACTCTCTGTGTGAGCGCTGCATTGAGTAAGTGGTGGCAGAAAGAGGGGAAGGGAGAGTGAAAGAATCCAGGCATTTATGCTCATTTGCTGAAAACCTAAAGAAGCCAACTGGCCATAAATGCATTAACAGTCCTCTTTACATTAGCAAACATAGTGGGAATCTTGAAAGTACACAGATGCTTCTTGATGCCATAAAGTGGTTGAAGTAGCAAGGAAGTGGGAACAATAATAAATATATTATAACTATTTATAAATTATAAATAAAATAAGAACTTTTTTAAGAAATGTGTATTTCCAGAAAACAAAACTTTGCCAAAGTGATTTTTTTCATTTTAATTGAATGAAAAATAATGTGAGTTTTTTTGCTCTTGATACTAAGAGTCACTTGGATCCCCAAAACTCAACAAGATCATGAGTGGAAGTTGCTCTCATAAAACTCAATTTTAAACCTCTTTTTGTTGTTATTATTTATGTTAGAATATGATAAATTAATCTTTTTATCCTTGTCCCCTCCACTTTCTGAAAAGTCATTCTTTAAATATAGTAACACAGCCATGATACAAGAAAGTCATGTAAATGCTGTTACACGTAGTCGGCATAATCCATTTTTGAAATCCTTTTCGGGGTGGCGGGAGTTGCTAGAGCCTATCCAAGCCTGGATAGGTCAGCAGTCAGTCACAAAGAAAATAATAGGTAAAACTCAATAAACAAGCAGATGCACCCAGTACAAAAAATGTGAGTCACAATTATGTCCTATGAATTACCCAAAGAGCCGCCATAAGTCTATGAATGTGTACAATCATGGGACTAAAAGTGTTTTTGTCTCTTATCTAGTTCTATGTAAGTTAGTACTATTAAATGTTTAAAAAGTACAAGTGATAGTTTCTGTAAACTTCAAGTTCTGAAAAGTGTGGGGGCTAAAAATCAGGCCAGACGGTGATAATATGATATTTAGGCTTCACTTCAAAACACCTCCTTTCTCCACATAAACATAACACAGGACGCTTATTCCTCCCCTCCGGCTGGGGGCGCTCTGCTTCCAGTCTCCCCCGTTACTGCAGGACACTCTCCAGAGTCACTTCCGGGTTCACGATCCGCAGTCGTCTAAATGGATCCAAAAGAACTCAATTCATGCGTATATTAAAAAAGTAGCTGCCTAAAAAAGTGGTAAATTGTAATAGTCCTTTGTGGTACGTTTTATTGGTAGTTGTTGATACGTTTAGCTTTTTGGTGTTCGGCGAACATGTCTGCGGAGGAGGCGGACAAAACGACCACCACCGATGCTAGCGCCGGGGACGAAGAGGAGGAATGGCTGTATGGAGGTAAAACAAAGTGCAAGGATATGCAAGTGTCGCTTAAACTGATTGACATAAATGACAACAATAAAATAATTAGTTGGTTTATTGTCGAATTAAACCGAAATACAAAGCCGCCAGCTTCACAGAAAAGTGCGCTGTGCTAGTAGCTGGGTAGCTAGCTTAGCAATCTCCGCTTTGGCCTGAAGCAGAAAGATGATAAAAAAAATACATTAAAATAAATCTGTTTGAATGTATTTTCCACATAAGTTTGACATTCTTTATATTTCTGCTAACTATTTTTATGGCTGACCAATCATATACAGCCCTACATGTTCACGTGTTGATAAATGTTTTTTTCAGATGAGTCCGAGACCAAAGAGGAGGATGAAGAAGCAGCAAAAATAAACACAGATGTCAGGTAAAACTCAATAACCACTGAATATTTACGACTAGAAACTAATATATTACTTAATATTAATATAAACCAGACATTTTTGATAATTTGGGGAATTTTTCCCAACAAAAATAGTGTTTACATTTAGTCCTTAAGCAGAAGCTTTTATATGAAACCATTTTCAGGGTGTTTACAGTTGAAGGCAATGTGAGATTCAGTGTTTTACCCAGTTTTAAAACAAATTTTAACACTGGACTATAAACCCCTTTGCAATTTGGGAGCCAAGTTTAGTCCCACTTTTTTGAACTTGACACAGCTTGTGTTGTTTTTTTTATTATCCTTAGAAGGCACTCTTTAAACTTCAATAATATAGACTGTAATGAAAGAACATTCTAAATATTTTAAGGGCCTATGCTGTGCAAAATCAACCTTTTGAACTTCTAAGTGTATTGTAATGTTCATCCCTCACTATAAACAACCTCAAAGCAATATTTTGATCCATTGACACATTTGTGAGTATTCCTCTAAAAACCTGCGCTCTGAGCACCAATCCCTTCCCAACCCACAAAAACGAGCAGTTTTCACTAATTTAGAAGTGATCAGCAAAACACTTGCATTTTTAGTGCACAATACCGTAAATCTTCCAATGGACTCTATGCACGGAGACGGAGGTGTGTAACGGATTTCCAGTTTCGAATAAGACTGCTTACTCTCTTCCAACTGTGGCTAACTATATGCGTGGACTTGGCAAATCTCTGTGTACTTTGTATTATTTCTCATGATAGTTTATGATTGTTAATACACAATGGCATACAAAAAGGTAAAGTTCGTCTTTCTGAAACAGACACCCCATGCTCACAAAACACTATTATGTACTGTATGATCTTGGGATGAAACGTAGCTCTGTTAGAACATTTAAAACCTGTTTTCATAAAAGAACCTTTTATGTGTAAACGAACTTTGAAATGACTTTCGGATTACTGGTCGTACTCTCAGCTGATGATGAGCTGCCTCTGCCTTCTTCATTGAGTGATAACAGCGTGCGCTAACGATAACCTCGCCTCTGTTGAGACTCTGTCTCGGATTGCTTCTACCTGACACTGAAAATTATATTTATACAAGCTTAGAAACCCTCGGCTGTGGAGTAACTGAAACACAACTAACAGTTCAAAGATAAAGACAGCGATAATCAGACATGTCTTTCATGCGAGCTAGCATTAGCCTAAATGAAAAATGACAACGGTATTCACAAGTAATTTATAAATACTGTAGTCAGTTCTGAAGTTTTTTTTTTCTTGGCTGCACGGACCCTGAGGAAAGGTTAAGGTTAGGATTACGATTCTAGTTCGGGTTTATGCTCCAATAGTTCCTGATCACAGCCGTAGCTGCTGCAGCGCTTCGCCCTCTATTTGCATGACAGCTAACTGAACTTCATTAAATACTGCGATGTTTAGCTTTGGATTCACATAAAATACATGAAACAATGCAGCGATCTGCATCTTGCCTGCACCTATAACGTGTCGCCAACATGAATGTCCATCAGTTTTAGAGCTTGTTGCACGTAAAAATGCGCTTAAAACATTAGCAAGTTACCTTCGAAGTTTGCTATGTAGGTCGACGAATACAATTTAAATCCTTTTTGCATTTTTATTTTATAGTATTTTACTAGAAAAACAAACAATGCGGCTAACATCATTTATAGTGACTCTTGTTAGCTCCAAAAGACATCTTTTAAAGTCCAAATACTCTGCTATTTCCACATAAACAATAGCCTACTGCTCCGACCGGAAACAACTGAGCAGTCGTGCTGAATGCGGAAGTAGGTCGTGCATATAGCCCAAAGTGTCCGGTCTGCAATATCCACTGCGTTTAACAGGTGTTCGTTACTTTGGATGCTGGTCTTTAATAGAGGCTATGAATATTATGCAAACAGGCTTGGTGTATGATGCATGTCAAAGTCAAGGCCCGGGGGCCGGTTCTGGCCCTTTGGGTAACAATATCCCGCTCTCCGGATTATTTTACTTGATAGTTATTAATGGCCCGCTGTTATCTTGCGCTCATTTGTAACTTGTATAATTTTGAGAAATATACTTTTATGGGTAGTAAAATGTTGTAAAGTGTACTTATTATGGAATAACATTCCTGCCTGTTTTTATTCATACTTATGTTAAAATGTTACATTTTTAAAGTTATAAAAATTTCATTTTATAGTGTTAAATGTTTATCTTGTTCGGCCCATAACCTAAGGTTTATTTTGGATTTTGGCCCCCTGGGTGATTGAGTTTGACACCCCTGGTATATGAGAAAAAACCCATTGACTGTATAAGAGAGAACTGGACATAGTGAGTGTGACGTCACCTATAGAAAATGCCGAAGTCAATTCACTCACCATTTTTCCGTGATATGGACTTTGCCATGTTGGAAGTGGGCTCAGAAGAATCTGTCAGTCAAAATTTTTGAATGTTCGAGGTGGGGTCAGTGGGCATCACATGCTTTTATTTAAGCATCTGATTGCCCAGTTTATAATTTGAAAGCTCTCACTACACAAAACAATATTGTGAGAAAAAAACTTGTATTAGCAAGAAAATATTTTTTAAAAAGTACCAGAGCAAAAATGGTTATTTTAGCTAATTTAACGACTGAGTACTTCCTGTTTGGAACGCGAAGAGGAGGGGTTACTTAGTCCAGTTCAAATGAACAGTCTATGGAATCATCTGTGGCGATAAAAGATTTTCAGAATAAAAGATCGTTCAGACGTAGTCATTTTGCTCCCCTGACTGAACTTTACAGCTCAAGTGATCAAAGGTGTGGCTGAGAGAATCCGGTTATTTTTCAACATAAAACATTTTTCAAAAACAAAAAGATTGTTGAGACTCCAAAAAGACATGTATAGTTAATTATTTCTTCACCTGGTGGTTGGGGACCCCTCATTTAAAAAAAAAAAAAAAAAATTTAGATTTTCTTTTTTTATGTTTGCAAAATTAGGGCGTATGAATTTGATTGGTTTAAGTAATGTCAGGAAGGTGAACCCTTATATTTAAATTATCTTTTAAATATAAAATAAATGTAATCAAAACTCGAGTCTTTTTAGCTCTGAAAACATTCATCTGTTATCTAATTGTGCATGAACAGAGCTGACTTTAAACTGTTAAATTAGTATTAAATCTCCTAAAATAAATTATTGTTGTGGAAAAGGGAAAGAACAGATGAAACCAAGACCTTTGTTTTTGTTAGAAAAAGTTTTATAGTATGTCTAACAGTTAATTAATAAATCTGCAGTGCGTCTGAAGATGCTCCTGCAGAAGAAGCTGCTCCTGAACATGCGACAGGAAATGGAGTTGCCTCAGAGGTAGTCCTCATTTTTTTATTTCTTTACATGGCTTTTTTTGTGCCTCTTTAAAATCGTTTTCTTGTTTTTCCAATTCCTGACACTTCAGACCCCGGGTGAAGCTGCTGGTGAGGATGTAGTCAGTGACAGCGACAGTGATGACGATGACGACGATGTCCGTGTTACCATCGGTGACATTAAGACTGGAGCACCCCAATACACGTAAGTTTGAGTCCTGTTGAAATATTTACAGCTGTTTGCAGTAAATGTTTTGTGAGAAGCTGTTTGCTTGTTGTTCTTAAAGACTACATTTAAAAATAAGGAATTTATTAATTAATTACAAGAAGAAATTCTACTTCTGATAAAGGGTTTTCTTGATTTTGTTTTTTCTTATCTTGCTAAATTTTAACCTTTTTTGGCATCAAATGGAATTTTTGTGGAAAACCCACCAGTGTCAGAATGTTACTTTTGGTTCTGGATTTTTATAAAAACATGGGCAGAATGAAGATCGTTAAAAAGCAGTTTTTAGTTTCTTTTTTTCATCTGTCAGGTTTCTTGTTTCCTGTCAGGTCCGGATGTTTTTTGTTTTTTTGTTTTTTTTCTTTTCAGGTTCTAAAAATCAAATGATCTTGTGTTGCATACCGAGCAATCATCAGTTGAATTTTAGTGATGGATTTGTGATGGTTAAGTTTACAGAACCTGAATTCATTAGACACCATGTATTAAAATACTGGGCTGCAGTTTTTTATCCTGATTATTAAATTATCTCTTTTTGTTGCAGGACTTACGGCGCTCCACCTGTTAATCTCAACATCAAGTCCGGCTCCAGACCTTATGGTCAGGGTGTGTCTCTGCTGCAATTATAATTTTCATTTAGGTTTAATAAAATTGCTCTTGTGTCTTATTTTGTAAGCACCCAGTAAGATTTATTTTGTTTGTTATCAGTGTCTGCCAAGCTGAAAGGGGTGGATTTGGATGCGCCAGGAAACATCAATGGCGTCCCAGTACTGGAGGTGGACATGGAGTCCTTTGAAGAAAAGCCCTGGAGGAAGCCAGGTTTGTAAATGCAAAAGATGAACAAATGTGGTCTAAAAAGACGACTATAAAACATGTTCAACTTAATGATCAGTTTTTACATAATTTTAAATGAAAACTCATTAATAGTCTATCAGCTATGCCATTTAATTTTGTTAAATGTCTCCATAAATAACAGTCTTAAAAAGGTCAAAATATCATGTTTAACCACTGAAAGCGTCTTTCTGTCCGTAGGAGCGGATCTGTCTGACTATTTCAACTACGGCTTCAACGAGGACAGCTGGAAGGCATACTGTGAGAAACAGAAGAGGCTGCGAATGGGTTTGGACGTCTCAACGGTCGGATCCGTGACGAGCAAGATCACCGTGAGACTCCTTTTCTTTAGCCCACAGGCGCCAAACTTTGAGCCCCGAGGGCCGACGTCATGCATGTAACCATGAGCAGGTTGGGCTGATTTTTCCTAAAAAACAGCTGGAGGCTTAGGGCCTGGAGTCTGATGCCATCGCTTTAGCTCAAAAGTAATCCAGACTTTTATATTTATGAACCGGTTCATCCTGCTGAAAGTTTAAAAAATATATATATTTAAAGTCCTGAGTTTCTTTCATATTTGTCTAAACTGAAGACCATAAAGTATCCGTCTATAGTGTGCAGTTAGCGTTTCAACCTTTCTTACTGCAGCTCAGATGTTGATTTAAGGCTTTGTGGTGTTTCTTTAGAAAAACATAAGCATCCATCCTTTCCTTGATAGTAGAAGTCTCTTCCTGTAGACCTGTCAAGGTTTTCCTCCCACAACCTGTTAAACTAAAGCCAACGGCTTCTTGCAACACAAGACTATAAAGCATCTTGTCTAACAATGTCAGAGCCTGAACAAGATTTATCACAATGTGTGTGTAAACTTAAAAAAGCGATAAATCTAACTGAAAGCTGCAGGATGCCCGGCTTGTCTGACATCCGTTACAGAATCTATGATTGTTTGTTCTCAGTGGGAAATTTGTTTGACCTTTTAGTGCATTAAGCAATGACATAAAAGGTGAATTATAATTTGTTAATGTTTGGAGAATAAGACAAAACCTGAAATGGGAACGGCTTTTATGAAAGAGAACTACTGTGGGTTTGCTTTGTTTTTTGGGGGCTAAAACTAGTCAAAGACAGCCAAAAGACGCATTTTTAAACATTTTTAAGAATCAACAGGGACAGTTAAATCTTCCTGTTTTCATTTTCCTTTTGTTCCTTTTTACTCTTCTTCATCTTCATGTATTAAAGACTCAGGTTTTTCTGTCAATTTTATAAATATTTAACCCGTGTTAAATACTTTGATCTATATTGGCTGAAAACACAAAACTTTTTTATATGTCAGAGTGGCTTAGTGTTCTGGTTGTGTTTGTGTCCAGGTTCAGCAGGGCCGGACCGGCAACGAGAAGGACATCTCCAGCTTACCCGTTCACACGTCCAAGACAGACTTCCCATCTCCAATCAGCCTGTACAAGTCTGCCATCAGTCAGGTCACCAGGTAACACCTTTTTTTAAATCTCTTTTTATTAGAATATAGGAAAAGGGGTTGTGTCAGGAAAAACTCTGCCAAACTGCCCGTTTGAATCTGTGAAAAGCTGATGCGCTATGGCGAACTCTGAAGGGATGAGTCGAAAGATGAACAAAAACTGGAATTTAGGAAATATTCTGTGACTTTAAAACAAGCTGGAGGTTGTTTATTCCCATTTGAAAGTAGTTTTAGGGAGTTAAATGACAAAACATTGCTTTCTCTTTAAAATATCTCAAAGTTAAGGACTAAAGCTGCATTTACATTTAACTCATGCAGCATCGAGTTATAATAAAAAACAAAAAAAAACATAATCTAAGGTCCTGCAGAATTATTATTACAATTTGGAACTCTGCTTTGGACTCGTGACATTTGCAGTGACTCAAAGGGTAGGAACAAAATCCAGTATGACTGCTCAATTTGGGGATTTTTGTTCAAAACTTTCATCCATTTTCTTAACCCACTGGGGTCGTGGGGTTGCCAGAGACTGTCCCGGTGAAGGTGAGATACACCCTGAGCGCCCCAGTGAACCCAGACACAGTGACATCTTTGTCGGCGGCTCTTTAGAGCTCTCCAAAACATGTGAACTCAAGCTCTCGCTCAACATTATCCATGTCTTCCATAATGTAGCAACAAATAAGTCAAAGGAGAGGTGGCAACCGTGCGTATCACGTCTGGGGTGAATGCAGCATAAAATTGAACATAAAACAAATACTATCCAGTTTAACTCTACTGATTAATTATGAAAAATAGGACATTATTTAGACAAGCTTAACTCTTTGTTTTTAGGCAAATCAAATCAAAACCATTTTTATACAGAGTCACATTTAAGGTGGGAAAACAAGCTTTTCAAATGAAAAATAACACAATATTGCTACAATATTCGGTATGTTATTTTGTTTACAGATGTTTTCACTAAAATAGATCAGGATTTAAGCTTTAGCTTTTGCCATTCTCCCTTTTGAACATTTTTATCGTTATATCAAATAGACATTCTTGACTGTCTATAGTTAGCAGTGAGTGTGTACATCCGTCTATTTAAATTTTTTTTGTAATATGTTTGAAATAATTAAACCAAAACTAAGCATAATTCCAGCAGAAAAGCAGCATTGTGCCGTCATGTTACACTTTCAGTTAGTAATGTTGCATATCTTGTCATATATGTTGTTTTTAAATATTTTTGATGTTTAGGAAATCGTGCGGCACCATAGATGTGATCGGTGGGGGGACTGCCACCATCAGCAGGGTTGAAGGACGGCGCAGACACAATCTAGAAGGAAACAATATCCAGGTGCAGAAAATGACACAAACACAGAAACCGCTCCATGTTTCTCCTGTAGGAGTTTCACCTGCTCACTCTGGACCTGCTGTTCTGTCTGCTGCTCCTCAGGTGATCTCTGAACACTCGACATCAGACGCTGAGCCTGCTCCTGCCAAGATTCCCACCTTCTTCCCTCCTGGACCAATTCCTCCAAACATACCTCCACCTCCTTTTCTGCCTCCTCCCCCAAACGTCAGCACTGCACCTCCACTCATACCCCCACCCAGTGAGTTTTCTTCTTCTCTTTTATCTTTACGTCGTTGTTTTGCGTTGATGGATCCTCTTTGTTTTTCACGTCTTAAGGATTGCCCATTACTGTCCCTCCTCCTGGGTTTCCTCCTCCGACCGGTGGCCCTCCTCCTTCTATCATCCCCACTATGGACGGGTAACAAGTGGACACTCACCTGAAGTTGTGAAAGTTGTGAAACCACCTTTAAGATAGAAGTAGTGTCATTTCAACTTTAAGATCAATATGTTCTCATGAAAAACATGGAGTCTGAAGGAATGAAAAGCAAAATATCTGTCCTCCTTTTAACTCAAATTTTGAGTTTTTATTTAAAGAAAAAAAAAGTAAAAGAGCATTAAATGCATTGGATTTTTTTTAATGGTTAGAAAAACTTGCTAATCTTTGCAGGAGATGAATTAAAACAAACCGCTTATTTTAGAGGACTAGAAAGTCTCAACTATATATTTTTTCTATTGGAAAATCGTTCCCAGTGATCTTTTAATTATGATTGTGCAGCTTTTAGCCTATGAGAAAAATACTACAAGAACATGTTAAATACACATTAAATGTTTTTTATTAGAGTGGGTCTTTAACCCTAGAACACTTTCGTTATGAGAAGTGACACCATCACTTTTGATGGGTAATTCTTACACGACAAACTATTAAAGTATTTGTCATGAAAAATAGATCAAAATATGATAAATTAGATTAGTTTTCTTTTATTTTCAATTGTGTTTTATGTAACAATAAAAAATAAAAACTCAGGAAGACCTTTGAAATGCTCAAAAATTACTGAAAAATTAGGAATTTATGAATAAAAAAATTCCTTAAAAAATAATGATACTGGAAACTTGGACTCTGGTCCAACCATTCCTGGGACATGCGAGACTTTACTCAGACACCATGACATTCAGAAAGATGCAACATATTGGCTATCATGTAAATACTTTTGCTTGGGTAAAAATCACCTGGAGATAGTGCTCTAGGGTTGAGGAGCCAATCCTTTCAAAATAAAATGATGCAAACACAAGAAACTCATAGAACGTTTTTTTTCTTTCTCTTTTGCAACAGAACATTGAAAACATCTTAAAATTTCTCAGTATATATTTAGTTTCCTCTGATCTTACAGCTATGGATTTTTTTTTCAAAAATGTACCTATTGGGGTAAATGTCTGAGATTTATTAGAAACATGGAGGTTCAGAAGGATCTCTCTGAAGTGATTTCTTCCTCTTGTTTCTTCAGAGGCCATCCTGGAGGTTATGACGGCCGCTCTGTTCCTCCATATCCATTCCCTCAGGGTAAAACTTTGACCAACCTCCCCTGCTGGACTTCAGTATTTAAATAAAGAAGATTTGAGAAATGTTCCAGATCATTTTTGAACGTCATTTCCTCCCTTCTATCCTTCCAGGTGCTTATCCTCCACCTATGGGTGGCGGTGTACCTCAGCCGTGGCCTGTGATGATGGACAACACCAAGTCCTGGGACTATTATCCCCGTCGGGAGGACAAGCGGGAGAAGGAAAGAGACCGACCCCGAGAGAGGGCACACGAGCGGGAGCGAGAGCGGGAGCACAGCCCTTCAGCTGTGGGCTACACCAGGTCAGAGGAACACTCTCCAGCTCCTCCTCCATCAGGCTGAATCTCATTTGAGCCGCTCTCAGTATTTATAGCAATGTGACAGCGTGATACATGAGACGGGCGTCTGTCCCGATCCTCTTCAGGAAACGCAAAGTCATGGAAGAGGAGACCATCTTCCTGAAAGTGCTAAATTTACCTGCAGCATCCTCTTGGGTTCCTTTTAAATAGGCTGTTTGCTTTTCACTGCCAGGGTGAAACGGGGATGATGACTTTTGCTTTTGTCTGTTGCCGTAGCGACGAGGAGCGCTATCGCTACCGCGAATACCAGGAGCGCGTTTACGCAGAGCGCCACCGTGACCGGGCGAGCCGAGAGAAGGAGGACAGACACCGAGAGAGGCGGCACAGAGAGAAGGACGAGGGCCGCCACAAATCTTCCCGCAGGTAAACCGTCTCCTCAAGACATCCTGATCCTGCAGACTTGAACCCAGGCGTCTCCACTGCTTTAACCCAGTGGTCTCCAAATGGTACCGGTCTGTGGGACAGTTAAGAAAAACAACACAACTCACAGTTTTTTGTGTTATTTATAAGCTGATTCTGAAGGAAGTTTTATTTTGGGAAACTACTAGATTATCTCCACCACACTCGACTCACTCATAGGGTGGCTACAGATCCTTGAAAAGTCTTAAATTTGATTGAACTAAACCTGAAAAAGCATTAAACAGTCTTAAACTCTGGTGAGTTTATCTAAATGATGAGACTTTCCGTCATTAAAAAAAACAGGATGTGCCGTCATAAGATTGTGAACTAATAAGTTTTGAGCTAATTAGCTCACAGTTGTCAGTGTGGGAAAATGGGAAAAGTTGTGGAGGATTGGCTTTAAAATAGGGATGATTCATGTACGAATCATTAGCCACGGTTCAGTACACACATTTACCTTGGATCACTCCCTCGAGTGAGCATCTTTTAAATCATCTGCCCATTCACATTAAATTTGCACGTCAAATTCACACTCACCGTCTTTGTTTTAACAGAGAGATCAGGTTTATTTATTTTGAAGATATAAAGATGAGGACAGCCAGGTTCCCCGCATTGTGGAGAACTTTTACTGCAACAGTGAAGTCTAACATCCACTGCTTTTCTTACTTTTTGGGTTTTTTTATATATATTTTCAAAATGTTTCATAGTCCACTTTTGTTTGTATGAGGCATCCTGAGTATTTTTTTATGATTAGGAATATCTTAAGTTCAAGGATGTCATTAAAGTTTCATTTTTATAAATAGGCCTCTATGAGCAAATATTTTGATGTAACAATACATTTGTGTCTGTTTTTATGTTTTGAAGTACTTTATATTAAATATGTGCTTTGATTTTTTTTTTAATTGTAGGCTTTTATTTAATTTTGTGATCCTTTGCACCCCTACTAATAAGTGTTGATCAGAATTGCTTTAGCAACATGTTTATGTGAATTACCCAGACTGGATGGTGGTTTGTTTGTGGCAGGAACATTTAGAGGAGAAAAAATGGCGTTCTGACTGTTTTCTTAGAATCTTGTGTGAGAGAGAACGCTGGAAATGCAGCAGAAAAAGGGCAATGTCTTCATCCTGTTTAGTCATTTAAAGGTGTTTTTTTTTTTTTTTTTTACAAAATAATTTGTTAGAAAGGAAATAGTTTCTACCTGACAGAAGACGGATGAATCTGTGAAGTGTAATCCTCAGTTGTTTTCATTCTGTCCATCATGCCACCTCCTTTGTTTTCCCATGTTTCCGTCCTCGTTACTCCACTCTCACCTTCTCCCTCTTCCCACGCCGTCCTCTTGCTGTCACGCTGCTCTCACTTCCTCTGCCATCTTCACACCTTGGTTGTTCTCCTTCCATCAGCAGCAGCAGCCGTAGGAGGCATGACAGCGAAGAGGGCGACAGCCACCGGAGGCACAAGCACAAAAAGAGCAAGAGGAGCAAGGAGGGGAAGGAGGCCAGCGAGGAAATCGGCGCCGACCAGGAGAACCAGGAGGCCATGGAGTAGAGATGAACGCCCCCTCCATCTTTAAATGTCCATTTTGTCCTCACACTTCAGAGGAGGAGAACATGAACGAAGTTCCATCTCTTTTCCTGTTCACCCCCATTCTCCTCCACCCTGCTGTCCTCCACCCTCACTGCAGAGTGGACGAGGAGAGACGAAGGAGCGAGGAGCTCCTCGTCGACTTGATCCAGCAATGTAACCCTTTGCTTAGAAGCCAGAATAACGTCATCTCGATTTCCAGCGTTCGCTCAGAACCATCATTTTCTGTTGGTTTGTAGTTCTTGTCTCTGATGAAGACCTTTAGAAGAGAAACCTGTTGAGTTTGATTAAAACACACTTTTGATAAAAGTTCTTTGTTATTGATTTATTTCATGTTTTTGCTTTTAGACATTTTTACAGCCACAGATGATGAAAATGTAAAGAATATTAGATAATAATGGAGCTACATCTCAAGCTAATGAGTCACATATTTTTAGTACTTTTTGGACTTGAAATGTATCATTCAAAACTTAAATATATATAGAAGTTAATGTGTTTTTTGTAACAAAAAAAATCTGTTGATCTGCTTATATTATTAGAATGGGTTTATTTCAAGAAAAAATACTAAAGATGAACTATATTACCAAAAGTATTGGCTCAGCCGTCCAAGTGATCAGAATCAGGTGTCTTAAGAACTTGGTCTGGCCACAAGTGTATGAAATCCGCTCTCAGGAGTTCAGTGAATTCCAGTGTGGATCTGTCATATGAAGCCACCTGAGCAACAAATCCAGTCGTGAAATTTCCTAAATATTCCACAGTCAACAGTCATCATAACAACATGGAAGAGTTTGGGAACAACAACAACAGCTGGAAAAGGAGGACCCTCATTTTATTTAAGTCTATGGGTTAGAATGGGATGGTACTTCAGTTTAAGGCAGGTGAGTGAAAACGTTTGGTAATATATTTGCACCCAAACTTGTTTTTCTGCCACTGTTTACATCTGCAAACCTGATTTTTAGAGCAGAGTTGGTCAGCACAAAGTTCAAACTCCACAAATCAATCTTTGGTTTCATAATGATCAATAGAAAAGTGTTGCTGAGCGTTCCTGCTGTCAGGTTTTGTCTTCATAGCTGTAGAAGCATTTTAAAGTCATTTTTAGTTGGAACTAGTAAGTGTAGTAAAATCTATTGCTTAGTTGATATAAAATAACTAAAAACATGTTTTAAATGCATAACAGCCTCTCCAGTCCATGTGATCGGATCAAGCTCAGAACAGGAGCAAAGTCTGCTCCTTTTCCTCTATTGGCTATGCGTGTGTTTGCTGTGGTTGCATCAGCAGCCTGATGAGTCTGTGGAGACCCGACTGCAGCGCAGAGCAGCTCCAGGAGCAAAGCCCAGAAACAACGATTAGAAGATGAGGTGTGTTGCTGTGCTGTGGCTGAGCCTCCTCTCTCTGGGACGCTCTGCTTCTGAGAGCAGCAGGTGTGACGTTCTGCTGAAACTAATCACCATCAGCAATGAAGAGGTCAGTGCTTTTCCTCTTTCAGCATCAAAACAGTTTCTGAGTCACTTAAAGGAACTTAAAGGAGGCTCAAAAGGATGCTTAACTTCTATGAAAGCTATTAGTTTTTTAAAGTTTGAGCTTTTTTTCAGTCTTGTTGACAATCTTCAATTCGGCTGCACTGCAAAAACAAGCACTTTAAAAATAAGTAAAAAATTCAGTAACGCTTCCTTTTACAGTACAGTACTTCCAGGGTATTTAAATGGTATTTACATGGTACTTTTCTTGTACCTACTGGGTACTTACAGTGTATTTACATAGTACTTTTTAATGGGGACCTGCTCGGTACTTACATGGTACTTACTGTTTAACTATGTGCTGCTATTTGGTTCAAAATTAGTTGCCGCCAGCTTTGTAAACCGTTGACAGTGATTGGTCTACTGGAAAAAAAAGTAAATGAATCTTTAAAGACCCTCTCCGATCATCTTTCGAATTAAAAGTGTTTCCAGAAGTTTTTTAATTCTGATGATGTCATTTTTAGCCAAAAAATTAGAAAAGTAAGTAAGGTCATTAGAACTTTGCCTCTGGGTTGTGGGTGGAGACCATTGATATGGAGCAACCCCGCCCCCCTTCCCCTTACAGTATCTCAGACTTCCACCTTAACATTAGCAGTGCCACAATAGTGGTGAGCAATATTGGAGCTATCCAGGCGTACAGTTCTGATCCAGATCTACTTGTCTGCAAGAGGGAGCTTGTGGTCTGCCCAGTGTATTTTCTACATCACTAATTTAACTTTTTGAAACAGCATTTTTTCATTTGCTCCTGATTCACATCGATTTGAATAAAGAAATACTCCAAAATGTGTTCTTATGGGTAAATCTTTTTAATACATGTCCTCCATTATCAAAAAAAATGCCACAAGAACATGTTAAAAACACATTTCATTGATAGGGTCTTAAAAATATATGATTTTTTTTCTCATCGATTCAGTATTTTTTACTGATTATAATCCAAACATAAAATAATATTCAAGTTCATGTTTCTGTTTTAGATCCAGCATGAATCAAAACTAATGTGGTTTAACTTCTGTATGTGCAAGAACATATTTAAGATTAATTTAAATTGCAACTTTTTCTAAAGTTGGAGAGCTTTCTCCAAGTGTTTTATGTACAGCTTCAGTGTTTTTGTCAGATACTGCATTCCCTGAGCTTCACAGATGTGTGTGTTCCTCAGATGCTGGGTCGATGGCTGTACATCGGGGGCAGCTCCAACATCCCAGGAAGCCGCTCTCTGGCCCACATGATGACCAGCGTCTGGTTGAACCTGACCGCAACTGCCCAAAGCAACGTCCTCAATCTCGTCCAGACGCAGAGGATGTAAACAAAATGGTTTCTTATTGTGCCTGCTTTAGCTTCAAAATGACTTTTTTTTTTTTTTTATATACTAAAACTAGACATTTTCTGCTAAACGGCCACAGAGTTTTGGCAATACAGATTAAATACAGGTGATAGACAATAGCAATAGACATCCCACATACTAGCATTTTCTGTCTGCATCTACACACAAAATTTAAATAAAGAAATGCTTAGGAATGTTTTTTTTTCTAACTTAATTTTCTTTATATATGTCGTCCATCATTACAAAAAGGCCACTAGAACACATTAACCCTCACAGTATGTTGTGTTTGTGTTAAAGTTGACCCTTTTTCAAGTGTGAAAATGAGTCAGTTTTGACCCAAACACAAAATAATAGTTAAAAACACCAAAAACACGATTTTTATCAGTGAGTCTTGTATATAAGACTCTTTGATTTGTTTTATGAAAATATTTCTTAGATAAAAAAAAAACAGAATTTGAAATAAGCAAAACAAATCTGGCTATAGATCAAGATATTGTTGGATTTTTTTGTTGAAATCTAGTAGCCTTTTTTAAGCAAAATCCTACATTTTCTAAAATAAAATATCCAGTTTGCATTAGGTGCTCCATTAAAATTAAAAATTGAAAAAAGTTACATGTTTTTTCAAGTAAATTTTCCAAAAAAAATCTACAATTTTGACATATCTTTTCATTTTTTTCAGGGTTGGCCGATGTTCCAGCATAGCGTTCGATGTGATTTTTGAAAACAGCACAATGGTTATTGGTAAGTAAGAGAGAGAACTTTGTTTTAAACAGTGGATCCTGTCTTTCATTCTGCTCCTCGGTCTGCATGCAGAGAAGCCTTTCTATCTGAAGGAAGTCTATCTGCCCACGGAGTGCTCAGACTGTCTGGTTGCTGCGGAGGAAATTGTTTCTGGGACAGATGAATTTACCAGCCTTCTCATGTTTAGTAAGAAACACGCATTCAATTATTTAATATTCAACCAGTCAGCAGTTTTCTGGTAAACTCTCCTAAACATTTCCAGGCAGGAGCAGGAATGTCCCAGCTGCCGCTCTGGAGATGCTGAGTGATCAAGCAGAGTGTCTTCAGATGGTTCCTCCCATCATTTTAGATCCAAACTCTGGTGAGAACCTCAGCATTTGTGTCCACATACCCTCAGCTGTTGTGTTACTGACTCGTGTGTTCACTTTCAGAAATGTGTCCTGACAACATCCCTCGCTCTGAGGGGCTGAGTGCTCTGAACTCCTTGTTGGAGGCCAAGACCGGACACCGTGTGGCCAGATTCCTGGATGCTGTTTTTGATTTTTTTGTGAACTGAGGGTGGGTTAGTTCTGACTTTACCTCTGCATATGAGTCTGGAAAGAAAAAATGTTTTTTTTCCTGTTTAGATTTAGTTTTAGAAAAATCTCAGGAACATTTGTGATACCTTGTTCTAAATCTTGAAATGTGGGAAAACCACAACGTGTAGTTTTGCTTCAGAAACATTTTTAAGGTCAATAAAAATTTACAAAACAATCTTTTCTGTCTCTTATATTTACTAATCATTCTTCACCTTTTTTTAACTGAGACACCATATCACAATTGTGCTTTATTTGCAGATCTTCAGGAATGGACTTCTGTAAGTAATGTTCTAAGTGACCACAAGAGGGCGACAGAGTGCCGTTGTGGTCATAAAAAGAAAACCGTAAAAAAAAATGTTTTTTTTATTTAGGTCATATTTCAGTGTTTATATTTCTGTTATTTTATCACAATAAAAATCACTAAATTACATTTATTTTTACTCTCTTGTATTGTTATTAAATGTAGAAAAAGGCACTGAAGAGTTCAAAGTATTACGTTTCTCTATCAATCAATAGTGAATGTCAGCTATCTGAAAAATTTAAATATCAAACTTTTGTTTAGTTTCATGACAGATTTGTTTATTTATAGCTTCATAATTATTCCCTTCTGATCAAATGATCTAAACTTGCTCCAATGCCATGTGGACTCACATCCGACCCCTGCAGAGTTTACCCACACTAAAAAAAAACTAATAAGATTTACTTAAGAAAATCCTCGTAAAAAATTGCACTAACAATTATTGATTACATTTTACTGCATTTATGAATATAAACTTAACTTCTTTACTAGAAAATTCTATGTATTTGCATAATATTTGAATTATTATGTAAATATTATGAGGAATAATTAAGTATATATTACTGATGCAAAAAGTTTGTTTTTTCAGTGCATAAATAAACTTAGAGTTCACAAATTTAAAAAAAAATAATATACAACAATATTTGCTGAGTTTTTTTGTGTGTGAGTAAATTTCTCATGTTTATTTAAAGAATAAATAAAACACGTATTAAGCCTGGAGAAACCCTATAACCATTTTTTCTGGGATTCTAAAGTTGATTTTCTTTCTATTTTTTTCTAGGGTTGCTGGAGCCTATCCTGACCACTGTTGGGCGAAGGGGGGGGTATACCCATTACAGGTCGCCAGTCGGTTGCAGGGTTCTTTACTCAGGATTTATACTTTTTTGTTCAATATTTTCACTTTAGTTCTATTTTTTTTAAATAAAAATACTTGTTTAAAACGAGTTCACTTGTTTATTTCCCTTCTCTCTCTACTGACCTTTCCCCCTCTGCAATGAAAAGGTTTCAACACCAAAGCAAACAGTGCTGGATGAGTCTTCTGGCTTTAAAACGTCCGCCACACACAACCTGAGTCAGCCATCATGGAGTTTGTTGCCGTGGCTGCGATCTGTCTGCTGTCTGCTGCACAGTCCGCTCCTGTGAGCAACTGTGAGAGTCTGCTGGAGCGTCTCCCCATCAGAGGGAGGGAGGAGGTAACAGCATCTCAACGGCTCATTTTAGTTTCTCAGTGTTCACAGTGAGTGCTGTCTGTTTTAGATACTTGGAAAATGGGTGCATATAGGAGAGAGCAGCAACTTACCTGGATCTGCGGCGATAACACAGATGTTTGTGGACTCTGTCTGGTTAAGCCTCACAGCAGCTGAGCAGGAGGACGGCATCATGTTTTCTCAGATCCAAAAATCGTAATTTTCATGCCCCTTTTTAAAAAAATTTAAGGTAACCCTTTATTTTTTATGTTCAGTCTGATCTTGTTTTTTGTTTCTTCGTTGAAGATTTGGCATTTGCTCGCATGTCACAACAAATTATACCATTAGAGACAACGGTTTTCACCTGGGTGAGTCACTCTGAACAGACATTCAGATATCAGACATTAAAATAACACTTTTTCAAATCCTCAGAGTATCCCATCAAAGTGACAGCTGTCATGATCCGTACCAGCTGTCCGGACTGTCTTGTTTCTTACTCAAACTTCACCCTTGGAGAGAACGTGTACCACAACCTCCAGCTACTCAGTAAGACGCCAACTTTTGCGCTTTGCTGTGCGTGGCAGTTCTTTCTGCCTCTGTGCAATAAACAAATGCTTCTTTGGGGAAAGGTGAAGGCTGAGGTTCTCTCCAGAAAATGAAATTCTCTCCACGAAACAACACTGTGGCTCTCTGAGCTCAGCCGAGTGCTAGAAACCAAAGTTTAAAAGGACGCTCCACTAATAATCACCAGCTCTGTGGCCTAGTGGTAGAGTGTCCACCACAAGACTGGAAGGTCATGAGATCAAATCCGCAATCGTGTCACACTAAAACTTTCATGCAGCCGAAATGTAAAAATTTAAACATTGGAGCTCCAGTGTTAAAGGGTTAAAACCACAAGATCAGTCGTCTGGGAAACGTTAACCTGTTTTTGACACCGTTTCCGTCTGGCAGGTAGGAGAACTGAAGTCTCTGCTGAGGAAAAGGAAGAGTTTAAAAAGCAGGTCGAGTGTCTGAACCTCCCTCAAGTCACCTTTCTGGATTCAAAGACAGGTAGGAGCCTTTGGTTGTTTTTTAAAGATGATTTTGTTGAATCATTTTTAACTTTCTACAACTTTATTGGAAGGTACATAAGTGAACATTTTCTGTTAGTTCTATATTGGGGTCATTTGGGTCAATTTCTCATTGACCTATGAGAGCCACAAAGTCCACCTTAAAAAAATAGATTTGTATTAATGTTATTATGATGAATACAAATGAACTTTGTGCATTATTAAAGCATAAACATAAAGAGAATGTAGCCATTTTTTTCAAAAAATGAAATATTGATTTTTAATATATATGATTTTTAACAGAGGTTCACATCATGTCCTTTCAAAATAAAAGACACAGCATGTCACATGGGATCATCTCAATGCTGTAAATATAGTAGAACAGCAGGGATTTAAAATAAATACATATATTTTACAGTTTCTGGTGCATCTCTGCCAAAAAATCATAAATCCAACAAATAAAAAAATAAACAGAGCCAATTAGATGACTCTTACTGTATTCTTTTTAACCACAAGGTGCACTCAAAGTCCTTAAATGTGTTCAAATAATTGAAAATCCGCCTTATAATTCGATGCACTTTAACTCTGGTTGTGCTTTCTGACGTCCAATTGATTTTCTGTGGTGCATGGTGCTCAAAAATCTGTCAAAATGCTCCAGTTTGACTTGTGATAGTTTGTGAATAAAGTTTTACTTTGTTTCTCTTGTTTTTTAAAATGAAAACCTTTCTTTTTCTTGGAGGCACATGTGGCTCTGGAGCCTACCCCTATAGTCTTTTTATGGGATGCATGAAGGAAAAAAGGAGTTTCCATACCACTGTTGTTGTGTAGTTCATCTGAAAGTATATTTTTTCACACATAAATAAGCAAAATAGGCAGCAAACAGCATATGTCTGCTTTGCAATAAGTAGATAAGTGTGTTTTTTTGCAATTCCTTGTTTCTGGGGACAGGAATATAACAACCCAAGTAAAAACTCGTCTTATTTCTCTTGTGCTCGTTTCTTCCTCTCAGGACTTTGTCCAGACCCATTTACCTCCCCGAACTCCGAGAGCATCGATGTGACCAAGAACTTGGAAAACTTTGAATTTTCCCAAATGGCCAAAATTCTGACAAGTAGCAAAGCGGTAGAGAAACTGACCGATTTGGTGACTTCGCAGTTACTCGCTCAAGGAAAAGTGAGTTAACGCACCATAGCATTCACAGGAAAAATAAAGAAATCTGAATTAAAGGTTTTGAATAAATTGGTTGTTCTGTATCCTATTTGTTGTACTATTCCTATCAAATAGCTTTATGCTGATTCTTCACACACTTTCACCGATGTATTTAATGTACATTTTTCAATTCAAGGTAAACAACTCTCCTCGATGTTGAAACTTCACCAAGTTTTCCCTGTAAATCTATACAATCCAAATATTTAAACAGTCAGATCTGAACTCCAGGTTGTGAACTTTGCTCGATGAAAAGGAACACAGTGTAGACGTTTTTTTCCTCAAAAACATTTAGTTCAGTCTCCTTAACCGTCTTGAATGAATGAACATCCTTAACAAATGACACAAATTTTTTGGGGAAAAAAAATAAATACATGATAAAAAATGGGGTATGTTGGATTTTTTATAAATGAAAAAATTTGCAAAAGCATAAAAGCCTCATTGGTTTCCCCATTTGAAAGTATATAGTGAAGTTAAATTGAAAAGTCAATTTATTTTGCTCTTGTGCAATCATTGTGTTCAAGCAAGAACTTCTTCAGCTGTAACTCCTGGAGTAAATTATTTAATTACAATCAGAAGCAGAAAAAAATGGGAAAAAAAGATTTAGTCACATTCTCCTGAATTTAAATAAATCCTGTTTGAGTAAATATAAAGTAAATATTTTCCTGGTGTCAGATTAAATACTAGTTGCAGCAGGTATTGTTCTCCCTCCAATTCTCTCATTAATTGTATATATTTTAATATATTCATGTTTATTGATCTTTAGTGCATTTATCTCTCTGATCAGTAGTCATGGGTTACATTAGTATCATATTTGTGCAGAAAAAATAAAATGCAAGAGTTGCTCTTTTCTGGTACAAATATTAGTGTGAGAACATTTCAACTAAAACAATGACTTTCATTAATTCACTTGGATTAAAAACTGATTTAAGTCTATAAATCTGTCACACTTTATGTCTGAGTAAATGGATGTTCTTGTGCCACTTAAAGGAAGTCTTCAGTAATACTTTCACACGTTTTTCCATTTAGCCTGATTGTTTTTTGAGAGAGTTGGATCAGATATTTTGAATTTAGTTGTTCGTTTAGCATTTTAGGAAATGAGAAAGTCAGGTGGTTTTTAATGTTGGCCAGTGCGATGAGCAACTAACTGAAAAAAATATATATATAGTTGTATAGCTGTAGTGAAATAATGTAAAACAATACAAATACACTCTAATAATATTACCATTACCTGTTTAATAATTTTTTTGTTAATTATTTTTTTACTGAAAAATAAGCTGCAAGCTTCAGAATCTGCTGGAATTACATTGATCGTGTTAATGGTTGACAAGTTATGGTAAATAAAAAAAACGTCAACATCGGAGCTCAGATATTAAAGGGTTAATTTTAAAAATTTGCTTTATTTCAAGGAAATTTCAGGGAAAAACAACAAAGTAAAGACAATAAATGGATAATGTAGCTTTCTCGTCAGAAATAAAAATCTATGGCTGCAGAGAAGGATGCCCATAGTAATGTTTATTGGTAGTTTATAACTGTACATACATCTGCTCGAGTCATTTACATGTTTTCCACACACGCGCACAAACGCACTCGCACACAAAGAACTCTCAAGGTTATATAAAAAAAAAGGACTCACGTTCTGTGCAGGAATTATCCAAAAGTCAGATCTACGTTTGTGTCTGCATCCATCATGCACTGATAAATGCATATGGCCTTTGTGCTGTGATTTACAGAGCAGAACACAACAGAGAGTGATAGACACATCATTGACGGATACAAGTGTCTGTGTGGCTTCAGGGGGGCGTGTGCTTCCATCACCGTCTGAAATCTTCATCTCAATCCCCACCCTGGAGTTCAGTTTTGCCTCATGTGATTGTGGACTTGAAGTCTTGCGATGCTACATTTGCTTCTTTTTTTTTTTTTAATCCCCTGAGTGACCCAAAGCGACCATGTTTCCAGTAGAGTTCAGACAGAGGTGTACACCAAAAAATGGCACTTTTGCTATTTCCCATCATGTAAAAAACCAAACCGAGAAATGATTATTTCAACTGAACTGTCAGGGGGGGGGAACAGGGCAGCAGTTCAAAAATGGAAGAATCTTATGTGAAGATGTAAAGCAAAAAAAAAAGTCCAATAACAGCTAAAATTGATGTTAAATAAATAAATGTGTGCATTTGTTGCAATAAATGATAATAGTTGTTGGATTTATCAGAAGGAAGACAAATTAGATTTTTTTTTTTTTTAACATATTTTCAACATTTGCAAAAATTCTGTTAGTAAAAATTTGAATACTCCTCCCTTCAAGTCCAGTTAGATCATTTCTAAAGGGATTCTCTGCATTCCAGACGTCGTTTTCTGCTAAACTAATGAAAAAAGTGGTAGAAAACAAATAAAAACAAAACAAATATGTATTTAATTTTACACTTGAATATATGTAGATCAATTAGAAGAATTTTCTGAAGGAGGGACAACTGTCATCATTGTACCAGATTAATTTATAATATATATATGCAAACAAATGCACAATTCTAAGAAGAATAATCACCTAAAGATGGACCGTCATGGCGAAGGGATATTTTAGAGGAATAACCCTGCTTTAAAGCACAGACCGACTTCATGTCTGATTTGTCAAGTTTGTTTGAAGCCATTTCTCCTCTCACACACATACAACTTGCATACATAAAAAAAGGAAAGAAAACAAAAACAAAACCAGAAAGGGGTTCGTCTCCATCACCAGTGGTTTGCTCGTCTGAATTGAAAAAGTTCCACTGCGTGACAGGAAGCTGAGAGGTAAAAACCCAAACTGCCCGTGAACTGTGCAGCACAGAGACCCTCTCAGACTGGACAGTGCAGTCAGTGTGTGCGATTGTCGCTGGTGTGGGGAGGGGGGGAGCACAGTGACGTGTGCAGAGACGAAGAGAAGGCAAGAGGGTTTTCTGGGCTCAAATGTTCGGATCGGGGTCTAGAGGTGGTCTCCGTCGTTTCGATTTAACTCGTCTTCAAACACAGGTTTGTGTTTTGTTGTTGGCGGAGCAGAAAGTTTGTTTTGTGCCGTGTGCTTAAGTTAGTGAACATTAAAAAAAAAAAAAGGATGAAATCCAGTCGCTGAACGTCCTGCTCCGGTGACAAAGCTGTCCACGACCGTCTTCGTCCTTCAGGCTGGTGTTTGCGCTCGTCGACAGCGAATCAAAACGATTAAAAAAAGTTGAACTTGTAAACAAGGATTTGTGTAACCCATGTGCAAGAATGAGGCCCGGCGAGAAAAGAGAGAGGGGGGCTATGTAAACACAAATACTGGAGTATTTCAGGGGTAGTTACGCTTTATAGCCACTGGGGGCTCCGTGTCAGAGAAGGGCAGCAGTGGAGGCTTCAGCCTTTCTAGTCCGGTCTGAAGATTGGGATCTTAGGTAGGAACTCTATTAGAATAACCTGCAACAGAATCGGAGTTCTTCTTTTATTTGAACAGCTTTGAATTTGTCCAAACATAAAGCGGATTCAAAGATACTCACATATTCCATCATGTTGTTTGTTTCACACTTCCTTTTGCTAAGTTTCCAATGCAAACACAACTGTAAATAGAGAGCAGAGGCCATCAGAACTACTGCTGCGTAACACACACACACAATGAGACGTTCAACAACACACACCTTGTGGTAAAGTCTGCTGTTTTCCCACTCCAAGAGTTTCTCTAGCGATCTTCTCGTCTGGAAGACAAACGTTATTTTTGGTTTATTTCATGTTTGGTGAGAATTTGGTCTGCAGCCCCTCCGTTGTGACTCTTTATCTTAAAAAAATATATATATATATGCTAACACTTTGAATAAATGATGGTTTGTAGTTTGGTGTTATTTTTTTAATTTTTTAGATATTCAACATGTCAGTTAAACTGAGCAAAACAGGTTGTTTATACTGTCAGAGTGGTTTATTATTTAAAATATATTAAATCCCAGATTTCAATCTTCTGTGTTTACATGTAAAAGTTTTTTTATTGGATTCTACACTAATGTTGTCATGGTTACATTCAATTCGGGATGTCCAAATCCGATCATGTGATTGGAAATCTGGTCCGATCAAGTAGTTTCAGACTCGACTGTTATTGGATGTTGTATTGGATTTTAATTTTCTCCTCATTATCATCATCAACACTATACATTTCAATCTTATCATTACAGATTTATACTCTACTAGAAGTTTGCCTGTTATGAACATTTTATTGCCGTAAAGCGCAGCAGAATACAACACTAGTTTGAGTAAGAAAACAGTTCTGTAAAGCTATTGAAATATTCAGATTCCCACTTCTCGACTCAATCAAAGGTTTAAAACTGAGAGCAAGTGTTTCTACTGGTTTGTCTTAATGCAAACAATGACCTTCAAAGGCATTTGAACAGAAAAAAGGTGGGTATTACTTTCTTTTTATATGAGAATTTATCTCTCCGAGCTGCTGAAAAACAGAGCAGTGAGACAGCTGCCAAGGGAGCGTCTACAAAGTGCAAGCTCTGGGAAAAACTGATTAAAAAAGTAATCCATAACCACTCAAACAAATACATGGTTCCATTGACATGAGCCAGTCATAAATATACAATTATATTCAAGCTACAACGACTTTAAAACTTTTTAATTTTTAAAAATGTTTCATGTAAACATGAAGATACTAAAGCGACAGAAACCAAACTTTCTCACATGACTAATTATCTACTTTTACTTGATTGTTCAGTCTACTTCATAGCAGTGCAATTTAAGAGTTAAATGATGAAGAAAGGTTAATAAAATAAAAATATGGGACAAACTGGATCTGTTTTTAGAATGTATTCATTTTGTAAATGTTTTAACAAAAGTATTGGATCAGAACTCTTTATCTGCAGATACTCAAAATAAAAACGAGTCAGAATCAGATGGGAGCCACAAATAATAATCTCTTTATTCAATAGAAAAGTAGAAAAATAATGAAAGTGAGCCAAAATCATAATAATAGCATCTCTGATTTGACTTTCTTATGTTTTTATTTCAAGTAAATCTGCTGCAGAAGGAACTTTTTTGAGGAATTTGTATTTTGAAATTTTATGTTTAACAACTTTTTACTAATAATTCAATTATTCCAAATAATCAAAAGTTTTATTTTAAAAATTAACGGCTAAATTGTGGATTTTTCTGAGGGGGGATTTTGCGGCTCTGGCTGGGTTTTAGTCTGTAATAAAGTGGACCAAATGGGTCAAAGGTCGCAGACTCCTGGTCTAAACAGATTAGGAGTGCAGCCGGGGGTATTAGTGGGTTTCCTCACCCTTTTGCTGAGGCAAATGACGGGCCACAGACTGAAGCCCAGCGTGCAGCAGCAGCACAGGCAGCCACACAGCAGCCACCGCACGTTCACCGGGAGGGTCTTCCTTAGGCAGCTGTTTACTCGGTATATACTGGCTTTGAATTCCTCTGGCGCCACCTTAAGAGGGTCGATAGACACATTTGAGATCAGCCACTGTAGCATCTTTCTGCTGCATTTGTGTTTACAGAAGCTAATTTTATTGACTCACCTTTCCTGTTAGTGCTGAGGGAAATTCTGACTCAAATTTGTTACTTAGTCCAAACCTGGGAGAAGAAAAAGAACAACATGCATCAATCTGAATGTAAACTACGGCTAGAAATGTCCAAGACTGGATTTTTATTGGTTACTATAAATGTGTGAAAATAATGACAAAGAAAACCAGATTTCAAACCAAGAAAGGGTGAACTCTTTCCTAACTAATAAAGGATTACAAACAGCCATTTAAGCCGCTACTTACTGTTTTACACACACCTCCTACTACTTAAAAATCCCCACACGCACATGTACTACAAAAAACACACACACTACAAACACACTACTACTAATACAATTGTTCTCACATTGGTACTAATGCTTGTAAACACTGGTTGACACACGCTGGTACAGTTAATTATTATACATACCAGAAAAAATGCTCACATAAAAAAAAATAATAATTATAAAAAACTAATAATATACATCCTTAGATTTTGTATCCCTCCCTTCAGATTTGTCTAAACTGGAGAATATTGTTGTTTTTCAATGAATATCTAAGGATAAAGTCTGGATTTTTTGTTCCAATTTTAAAATTATTTTAAAATATAATATTGGTTGGAGTTAAACTATAAGGTGATACTGAATCATGAAGGTGTGTTTAATGATCCAAAATGAGTTATTTTAGCTCAAAAACATGAGAACAAACATTTTTAGAAAACCAGTGGAAAAAAAACTTCTGTAAACAAAGTAGTATTGGTAATACGCCTAGCTATTGATCAATAATCCCAAAATATGATCCATATAAAAATAACTTTCTGCGCAACAAAATCTTAATTTATGAAATGCGGGCTTCAGATAAAACAGAAAATAATATTAAACAATGGAGCTGTAAATTTGGTGATTTTAGCTTTTATTCCCTTTAGAAGTATTGGTCAACATTCATTACACCCATTTAAATTCTCCAAAATTCTCTTAAGGGCAATTGTAGTTGCTGTACGAACACAAGGGGTTACTCAATCACGGTGATGATTTAGTTCTGATTCATCACCATTACTACATATCACTCAGTTAAGATCCACTCCAATCGATTGGTGTTTTTAGTGCTTGTCACGTGTTCTTGTTGCATTTTTTTCATGATGGAGGGCTTATATAAAGAAAATTATGTTCCAAGTTGCAAATTTAACTATTTCTTTATTCAAATTGTTGTAAACCACGAGTAGACAAAAAAATATGCTGTTGGAAAAAACCTGCTTCGCTCCATTCAAACACATCCCCTACAGACGACTAGATCCATGTATGTCTTTGTTTTCTTCATCCAAAATGGCATCTGGCTCAAAAATAATCGCTCCAATTTAGCTTTAGATACATTGCAAATGTTAGATTGGGCTTGTGAGGGGCTGTAAGATAGAGGGAGAGATTGTAAATAAAGGGATGATGGGAAATGAGGGAGGCTTACTCTGCGTCAAGAGTCCAGCTGACTTTTAGTGGTTAAATTATACAATAATTTTTTTTATCCCACAAAAAAATGTTGTATTTTGACTCAACAATTTATGATTTAATGTTGTCGCCATGTCTACGTTCTGGAAATAAATCTTACATTTTTTCTGTTGGCCAAACCATGAAAATGTGTAAATTGACTTCTCTCTTTTATCAATGAGCGATTGTAAAAAAAAAATCACAGCTAAAAACCCAAACAAATAATAAGTCCTTCCTAAAGTTTCAAAATTTTCAGCCACTGACGTGACAGTAGCTTAAATAAACTCTTCTTACATTGTGTGATAAATTAAAACAATTTGAATATCTATCTGGTTAAGTTTTGAATGCGAAATCGACATATTTAGCTAACAGTCGCAGTTAGCTTACCAACTTAGCTATGTTAGCTAACAGCTAACAGAGTTAGCACTCACTTCTGGGCAACAGTCGCGGCTACAAATCGTTACCCGACGACAATAAATAAATAAATAAAAATGTCCTCACGACCCCCGACACTTAGCCAGGTTCTTACACAGTGACGTGGCCGGATCCTCGTACCACCACCGGGTCCGGAGCGTACTTGAGAAGCTGCTCCTCTGCGGCCCTGTCCTCGTCCTCCTCTTCCTCCTCCTCTTCGTATATCTCATCAAAGTCCTCCATCATCGCACGGCTCGGCCTCGCACTTCCCGGTAGAGACACCGGGAGAGACACGGTTGCGACAAGCAGCGAGAGCTAACCGGAGAGAAAACCACGAGCGAACAGAAAGGAAAGTCATAAAACAGAGAGAGTGGTTCACATCGTTCCGCGAGCTCCAAAACAAAACATCAACATCCGCCGCAGTAACCGTACGACACCGGAAGAGGGACGGATCCATCTCTACATCGATTTGTTTAATTTTCAGAGTTCAAATGATCAAAATATGGAAAACAGTTTAGATTAAATATAGAAATGTTTTGTGTCAATAAACAACTACTTTCAAAAGTATTTTTATTACTGTTTAAGCATCATATAAAGATTTTTCTATTGTGGAAAAAAATGTGTTTCTCCAGAATCTGTTTCTGAAACAAAAATAAACTGACAATAACAAAGTTTTTTACTATCATAATTTTTATTTTCACTGAAAACTTAAAAAAATATATGCATTACAAAATTAGATTTTATTAATGGTACATTTAAAAAGTTCTTTTTTAAAATGAAACATTATTAAAGATAATCAATCTCTTTTGCAACTTGTAAGAACTGCCTTTGTTCAGATTATTTTAAAATTTTAACTTCATTGTTCTATTTTCAGTTAATTATTTTGTCAAAATAATTTTTTTCTAATTTGATTTATTTAAAGAAAATATTCAAACATATATGTATACTACACTTTGCATTTTAAATGTTGTCAGAAAAAACATTGTAAAGATTGTGTAACTTGACCTCCGGAACTAGGTGGCAGCACTGAGCTAAGAAGACCTTAATCTGCTTTAAACTTGGTAGTAGAGGAAGACGGTTCACCAAATGAACCCGGTTAAACCAGGAAAAACGACCGAATTTTGGTGACATTTTTATGCGTTTGGCTTTAAACTTTTTTTTTTTTTTGGTTAAAATCTGTTAAATTTTTCCTCCTGGGGTTAAAAGAATAACATTATCTAACGGTTCAAAGCAATCTGGTTATTCTTGTGACTTCCTGTTCCGGGAGTGCGGATGCTGAACTTCTTATTTGGTAAACTCTAGTACTAGACATTAGCTCGGTTTATTTACCACACAATGAAGCTAAACGAATATCTGAAGATGGTTTTAGGTGTTTTTAAAGACTGTGTTCCTGCGATGACGTGCGGGGGCGTGGTCGTGGTTCTGTTGTCGTGCGTTTTGTTCGCCATCCAAACATCCTTCAGCCTCTCAGACGGCATCTTCAGCCTGGGCGCAGCTGTTCTCCAGAGCGGACGCGTCCACGTCCTCGTGGTGTTTCCGTTCTACCACCGGACAGCGGCGCAGCTTCTCCTCAACGCCGCGGCGGTGCTGTTTCTGTGCGGCGGCGCGGAGAAAGGAGTCGGGACGATCCGCTTTCTGCTCCTCTTCCTGCTGCTGTCCGCCACCACCGGGCTGCTTTACAGCTTCCTGGATCTCCTGCAGGACGCCAACATGCGGAGCCCCGCTGATGGTTCGATCCCCGTGACTCTCAGTTGCGTGGCTGTGACAGCCGCGCGCTCCAAGATGCCCAGAAGCTTCATGTGTGGGCTCAGCTTCCCAACGATGGCTCTGCCCTTCGCGCTCCTCGTGGTCTGCACCGCCCTCATCCCCCGCAGCGTGCTGCCCTGCAACGTCATCGCCGTCCTGGTCGGGCTGGCGTTTGGCGCCGGCTGGTTCTCCCTGCTGGACATGTCCGAGGCCAGAGCTGCAGTCCTGGAGAAGGTCATCCCCTTCAGGTTCCTGAAAACCATCAGGGGAGTCACCTTCGTCCCTGCATCTGTGGAGGAGAGGAGGAAGACTCTGCTCCCACAAATCAACCCCAGTCCTGGATCCTACCCGGTCCAGAGTTATGCTCCACTGTCCAGCGTTGGTAGTACCCATGCAACACCAACTATGCATGAAGGCTGGCAGAACTTTGGCCCCTTCGGTGGGTCCGGGCACGCACCAGGGCACGCACCAGCATCCGGTGGACACAGTCATGGACACGATCATGGACATAATCATGGACACAGTCATGGACACTTTGGTCAAAGCTGCAACCACAGTCACGGTCTGCATTAGTAACTGATATTTACTGAAGATTCTACTATAAAAGCTTTTTTATTTTGCTCTTTCCAATGACTGATTTTATACTGCAGCTTTTTTACTTTCCCTGTAGGGAGTTGCGTGTTTTGTAACTGTTTTCTATGACCTCTAACTGCGGAAATGTCATCAGTAAACCCTAAAGTATCTGCTGTAATAGTTAAGATGTTTCTCTGAATGTAAACAAATGTCTCATTTTGTATCAAAGTATTTTTTTAACCTGCAGATCTTAAATGTTTGCAAGTTTCTTTGAATAGATTGTGACAGAATTCAGTCCAACTGTTTCTTTTTAATTCACACAGACTGAAAAAGCTAAATGACAAGCGGAAACAGAAGCAGCTCCTCCTGCTGCAAAGACACAACAAAAGCCTCAAACGTTCCAGTCTGCTCTCATTCTTCCCAGGCGTCTCCGTAGACGTTCTTTTTCACTGAAAGGAAAAACAAGAAGAAGTCGATTCGGTCTTTCACAGATGAAGAGTCTCCCGCAAAGCCACTGCTCACCCTGCTTATTCGGTCGCGCCGGTTCCTCCTTCTGGGACGTTTTGATCATGGTGTCCGCTTTCTGAATGAGCGTGACCTCGTAGTTCTCCCTGTTTTTGAGCCTCAGGTCCTCATAGAGGACAGACTTCCTCTGTGGCTCCTCCTCGTCCACGTACGACTGAACTGGGAGGGACCAGAACAAACATTTGAGTACGCTCTACAAACTGCTGCAACAATAAACCAGACACTGTACAGACTCTGGAGGACACTTTATTTGGTCCAGGATGCTGCTTTTTTTTACAAAATAAACAGTTAAATTGGACAGAAAGGCCGGACGAGGAGCAGATATGTTCAGTGTTTTGGTAATCCACATCTAAAGAGAAATAAATAACATGAAATCTGGACTTTTGAATTACATTAATATTTATATTTTTTAAACCTAAACGTTTTTGTGATTTTTTATTTCCAAACTGTGGCTTTTGTTTTAATTTTAGTGCATTAGTGGGTTGATGTCCCTCAGGGAAGAATGCAAACTTAAAGAAATGATGCGTTCGTGTGCTGTTGGAATGCTCGGTAAAATGACTGACTCAGAAAATGCACAAAAATGTCAGAAAAATGTAAAAATCTTCAACACCACAAGAATGCAAAATAACTTTCTGCACCTAAAAGGTCAAATTATATTTAATGCATCACTTATGTGTAGACACCAGAATTACAGAGAGAATTAAAAAATTACTAGGGATTATTAATATGATTAATCCCAGATTTACGGACGGAACCTGAAGTATCCCTTATGGTTTGAAAAAACTTTATTTTAACTAGCGACCCCAACAGTTGCAATTTTTCCTGTATTGAGCTTCAATAAATGCTTTTCTTACAATTCTGAACACTTTTGAATTAAGGTAAGTTGTATAATTCTGGTGATGTCAGGCAGCCTCTTGTCTGCATGCAGGTCCCTCTCATTAGATTTAGCTCTGTTAACAGAAGCATGAATGAAAAACATGAATCTAAAAAAGCTATTCTAGATTTCACCAGAAGATGGCAGCAGAGCTGCAATTTTTTGGTGTCATTTGGAATTTGTATGAATTTTTTTGCATTTTGTTTCATTTCACAGGCATGGAAATGGCGCCATATGTTTATCACTGTTTTATAAAACTAATTAACCTGCATCTCAGTATAGTAACAACCAACATTCATAAGAAGTCCTCAGGAGTTTTCAACACAAAGGTGCTGCACTTTCAGGGTTGGATGTTTAGTCTGATGCCGATTTTAAAATCCTGTATACTCACTAGAGTATTTTTGATGTTTTGTTGTAATATCTATTTTTCCAAATGACTTCAAGTTGTTTTAGCTTCTTTTCCTTTACAGCAGCTCTATAATATTCAGCATGGCTTTCAAACATGAAAGTCAGAGTAATTCTGTAAACATATAATTAATGCTATATATAAGGAATTGAAAATAAGTGTCATAATCTATTTTTAATAGTTTATTTTTGCACTCTTAAAGTTAAAGAATGCTTGACTATAAAGTCAGTCTTCAAATATATTGGCTTTGTGAAATTTGTCTCCCACTGTGTAAATCGTTTGGACACGCCTCCTCAGTTCACACAATGTTACACAATGTTATGTTTGAGGGTTTTTGCGCTACCTGGAGCGCTGAAGTCGTCCATCCTTCCCATTTGCTCAGGAGGATCCAGACTATATCCGTAATCTTTGGAGGAGGAGACGGAGCCAGGGGCCTCGGCGGCCTGGAACATGGTACCAAACGACTGAGAGTCCGGGTCACTCAGCTCTGACTGAGCGGCACCAGATCTACGAGACAAACAAAAGCAAAATGAGGCTGTGAAACCACAAAAATGGAGCTTCTGTTGTCGGTTTGTTCCGCACTCACACATGTGGAGGCATCCCTGATCTCTGTCTGAGGATTTCCCCCAAAGGAGAGTTCTCCAGCCGCTTGAACTTCTCCTGACACGTCTTCATGTAGGACATTTTCCCAGCCAGGTAGCCACAGAAGCCGGCGACTTTGGGACAAAAACAAGCTCAGAAGCTTCAGTACAGTTTGAACATGAAAGAATACTTCCTTGGATTGAGCAGAAATGAACTCACAGGCAACTTTAGGTAGAGATCCAAACCTCGGCGACGCAGACAGAGTCCCTGCAGGTTTGAACAAGTCTGTGTCAACTTGAGATTGATCAGATCTAAAGCATAAATCTGCAGAAATCACTTTACCTCTGGAGACTAAGGCTTGAGTGACGGCCATGCCGATCACAGAGAAGGGCACCGCTATGAAGAAAAATGCCAACAAACATGAAAACAGTGGTTTTCCATCTGTGTGTGTGACCGAACCAGAACTCTGAACAAAATCCTCATCTTTAGAGAAACAAAGCAAAACCAATTTAAATTTGATTCATGAGTTTAGAATGGATTCTGTCTCAAATTTGAGTAAACTTTCATTCAAAAACCACACGTATTTACAGTCAAGAAAAGGATTTAATCTGAACAAAAAAAAGTCAACACTTCATTAATAAAACTACAAATTCTTGGATTTTTAATAAAAAAAGCAGTTTCTTTAAACTAAAAATGTATCAGCTGATCTTATAAAATAGTGTTGCATTTTGTGACCAATTGTGAATTCAATTTGCTAAAATTTTTGACTAAATCACATACAAAAGATCATTTAATGCAAAAATATATTAAAGATCAAAATGACTAAAAAAGTTAAACAATTAGATTCACATTTAAAACAAAATTCCAGAAATCAAAATGTAAAAACAAAACAAAATGAATTGAAAAAATAAATAAATAAAAAGGAAACATCTCAGAAAACAAAAGTAATTTGTAGAAATCAAGATATAATGTTAAAAAATTAAACGGAAATAAAAAAAAAATGGAAAAGGCAGGTATTATGAGTCACAACTGATTAGATGTTGATATTTTTTTACCTCTTCAACTGGGAGTTTTTTTGGCATGGAAATGTCTTTGTGTTTGTTGTCCAACAACTGATATTTAGAGCTAAACAACCTTTTCAATAATGTCGATCTGGAGTGATTGAATATGTGAATTTGTCTTTAGAGCACAGAAAATTAAATAATTTGAAAGTGCATTTTATTGTAAAAACGTCACCATTTTGATTTTAAAATTGATTTGAATCTGAATTAAACAGGTTCTATGAAAGTTTTTTTGTTTGTCGACACTATTATTTAAATGTGTTTAGTTTATATTCCAGCACATAAGCTGCAGTTTTGATTTTGTGACTTTTTATGTCAGTTTTTTCCCCTTGTGGATTCATGTTGAGCCCTTAAGACGAGCTAACTAACCTTAAACCACAAAGACTAAAGTAACTCAAACAAGTATTATTACAATAACCTTTGTTAAAAAGCCCTTAACACTTTGCATCCCTTTGTTTTTTTCTTCATTTCCTGTCTATATATTTTTTATTATTTGTGTCAATGCAAACAGTTTCTCACTAAGATCCTCGAGAACGCTTTATTCTGTAGGTCAGATCGCTTAAGCTCAGGGGTCTTTAACCTTCAAAACTAAGAGAGACATTTTGCGTCAGTTTATTCCTGAGAAAAACACAACAAGAGCTGCAAAGTCACAGCTTAGAAAAATAACATTTGTGGCCATTAAGACTTTAATTTATAAAATGTTGCTTGTAAATTGTTACAATCATTTAATTATAAATAACAGCGTTATGTTTCTTTTTTAGTAGTCATCATGATCTTTACAATGTTTTTGCATTGAGGGATTTGTTGATTTCTCTGGGTCACCACACAAATCTTATTTTGAAGTGTATAAAATTACATTAACGACCATTATTTGTCCTTTATGTTTACAGCTATTAAATATTGTGTCAAAATAAAAGCTTTTTTTTCTTCTGAGACCACAGGCCAGTATTTACCTTAGCAATGGGAACTTACATCTATAAAAGAAGCTCTCCTGGTTGCATTCTTTCAGCACTCTCCTCTCGTCTATCGTGGGGATGTAGTCCACACCAAGTTGTGCCTGCAGGTTTACACAAATGTCAACAATAACATTATTTATCAACTCAATACCACACTTCTTTTGATTTATAGAGCTCTAAAGCTGTTTGTAAAATATTTCCTGTTAAAAAAAATCCAAGTATTTTACTAAGCTATTTTTATGGCATTTTTACACACATTAAACACTTTTTATGATCTCAATTTAAGGACATTTTGTTATTTCGAGTTAATACACAAATTAAAATATCAAAAACATACAAATCAAATGTTTAATTAATTCCTGCTATGAAATATTGTCTTTCACGTGCACTTTAATCTCGCCACACCCCCTTCATGATCAGATTAGCAAAGCTAGCTAGCGTTAGCTTCCACGTTATCGCTTCAGATTTAAAGCATAAATTGTGGGTTTACCGGAGCTACTGTGCGCCGCTGCTCCTCCGGGAAACCTGTAGAGGTCGACGACATGCTGACAGCAACGCCGGAACCCAACTTTGACTTCAAAACATGTAGTTTAAGACGTTTAAAGACGCTGACTATTTAATGTTTGGTACAATGTCATTGCTCCGGGCAACTCATATGACCCGGAAGTTATTGTGCGTTACCCAATATTAATAAAAATGTTGCATTATATCATTGCTCATTGATAGTGAACTCACTATTAAAAAAATAAGAAGAAACTCAAAATACCACAATTCATTGTTTCCCCGTAAAAATGTACATTAAAAAAGACTTAATTTTAAATTTTTACTTTGAAAGGTCAAAAGTGATGCAATATAAAATAGTGACTACCGCCCTCTAGTGGACACAAACAGACTGACAACAACACTAGTTTTTGCACATTTTGCACGTTTTTACATTAAACATATTCCTATAATACTGAATCGCAAAATTATTAAAAGCTATGTAAAGCTATTTTTCAAAGCTAAAAAAATAAAATGTGCACAGTAAAAACATTACTGAAATTAAAAAAATGTTTTAAAGGTTTTGGATATGAAAACCTCAAATTTAAATAATAGCCTACATTTATTATTATTTTAGAAATCAAATTCTAAAAGCAGAGCTGATGTATCAACAACACAACGCACCTAAATTCACCTTGCTTTTATAGTTTATGGATTTAGTCTTTCATATGATAATTTAAATCACTTATAATAATATCAAGGATCAATTGAGATCCCGCTGCAGCATTTTTTTTTTACTGTTGAACCATCAGTTTTGATTGGGTTAGATTTTTTGTACAGTCATTCTGTTAGAAATTCTTTGGATGGATTTGAGATGATTGTCTTAGTGCTAGGCCCTGCGACAGACTGGCGACCTGTCCAGGGTGAACCCCGCCTTCGCCCATCAGTAGCCGGGATAGGCTCCGGCACCCCCGCGACCCCGAAAGGGAAGAAGCGGTCAAGAAGATGGATGGATGGATGGATGGATGGATGTCTTAGTGCTCTAATTTTCACACAATTTTAACAGTTTGATAGGTACTGCTGCTGTAAAATCCTAATAAATACATCCAAATTCCACACATCTAGATTTAATAGATGTTATGGCCAAATATTTTAACTCTCATATCTGTATGAGGAATTTTTGACACCCGAGAAATGCGTTTCAAATGTGCTTTTCTGTTTGTGAACACATTTCGGTTCCAAACATGAACTTCCTGACTTTAGGTGTGTGCAATGATAGATAATACATATTAGATTTCCCCTGAATGCTTCCACAGCATTTGCAAAAGTTCCTAATCCGAAGGCAAGAAGAGCAGATTTTTGCAGTACCTTCAACTGGCATCTAGGTGACGCTATTGCACCTTCCCTCTTTCTGCTTTCTGCTCAACCTGTGCAGTATTGTTTTCTGTCTGTGCTGGTGTTTGAAGGCAGAAGAGCTTAGGTCAGAACATTAGGTCACTTCATTGTTCAGGCAGGCTGATGGGTGTCTAAAGCAGACCTGTAAATTTTAGGGTCACCGGGTCACACAGGTTAGGGGGAATTTAGCTACAGGTTCTTCACCTCCTCTCTGAACCAGCTACAGGTGGATCCTGCCTCAAAACATGAGTGAAAATGTTATATCCAGTCATTCTGCAAATTTAAAGACCCACTCCAATGAAAAACTATGTTTTTAATAAATTTTAGTGGAATTTTTTCTCATAATGGAGGACATTTATTTAAAAAAAAAGATTAAAACAGCATTTCTGAGTATTTCTTTTGATCGTGAATCAGGAGCAGATGAAAAAGCCTGAAACTGTGACATAGATACTACAGTTGGTGGGCCATTCCATTCTGATGCACTTGTTTGCAGACAAATAGGTCCATGAACGTCTTTGTTTTCCATGAGCTGACATCTGGCTCAAAAGTGTAGCTAGTGGAAGAGTGTAAACAAAGAGATGATGGGATGTAAAGGCAGGCTTACTGTGCGCCAATAGTCTCACCCACAACTAAGAGGTAACTTTCTAATGAAGTCCTGCTGCTCTGCAGAAACTATGTTGACACAGATTTGCCTAAAAAATCGCATAATAATAATGAAAATTCAACTGTAAATTGAATTAAAAAATTGATCGGAGTGGGTTTTTAAATGTAAAATGTCTTTGAAAAATTAAATAAAGTGTGAATTAGCCCAAAATACTTGAATAATTAGACAATAAAGTCTAAAATGTCACAGTTTTTGCCGAGAAAAGGTTAAATCTGTGGAGTCTAAACAAAACCCTACAAGTTTCAAACTGAAATAAGCATTGTAGGTAAAGCTCAGGCTTATTTCAGTAAGTTGTATTAAGCTGCAGTGAAAGCTTCAGAGGAGGGAGGCCTGGGCGGATGCAGAAGCCCTTCCTGTCACCCGTCAGATAACAGCTATCATGGAAAGTCAATGGCGCGCACAGACCCCACCGCCATGAACAGTTTTATGGGCTGAAGCCTCCGGGTCACTCATGTTCGGAAGCATTGACTAATGGACAGCTATATTAGGAAAATCAATGTCCCCCTTTCCAAAAAAAAGCTAAAAAAATAGTTCATTTGCAAACTCAGACTCCATGACAGGAGGTTCGTCCTGCACCGCTGTGTCCTCATCCACCCGTATAGATCTGCACTGGGGGAGCCCAGTTCTCAGCATCACATGGAGCATCAGGGGGGGAACGGCGGGCAAAGCAGGAAAAGCGTCCTGCACAGCTGAACTCCGAGTTGAGTGCAGGTGACGTCGAGTTGTAAAAGCCGGGGTTGAGCCGTGCCAAGAGAGACTAATCAAGGTGTGTAAGGTGTGTTCGGCTTATCTAAGGGACAGCAATGTTCCAGTCCATGTGAAATCTGCACATCCAGCTTTCTTCGGATGCCTCCCAACATTCCCACCCCCTCTGCATGGAGGCAGCATTTTTAAAGCTGAAGATCAGGTGGCAGGAGCACACAGGAGGCATGGACTCCCCACGGTCATCAAAGGTGAGGGTGATGCTGACACTCCAGACAGACGTTTTATTATTATTATTTTTTTAAATCTGCATTTAATGAGATGATACACAGTGTTCTTAAAACTTTTCAAACTTTATAATTTGTTAATTATTAAAATTTATGTTAAAAATGAGAACTTTTTATGACTCTAACTCAAAATTAATATCCAAAAGTAAATTTAATAAGGCGAAGAATCTAAAAAAAATGAATTTTTGATCATTTTTGCTCAAAAAAGTTACAGACGTGCATCCTAAAATATGAACAAGTTAAGAGTTTGTTATAAAAATTATCTCTTTTTTAAATAAATGTAATTACTTTTCCTTTTGTTACATCAGATTGAATGGAATTTTACTACAACTGTAGCATGTGACAGAAAAAATCAATAACCTAACATGTGATGAAAAGAGAGTGTGCCCATGTTCCTACTGAGCCAAAATCAGCCTATTTACCTCCAATGACTCAGAAAAAAGCAACGAAAACTCAACTAGAATCAACAAAATTACTTTTTTTAAGCATCTGTGTGGATTTTCTACCTAAGTTTGATTGAAAATTGTTCCTAACAGGAATTAAAAGTGTTTTTAAAATGGAGCTACATCTCAGAAATCAGATAAAAACACTTTCTCTTAATATATTTTTGACTGTTTTTTTTTGTGTATGTGAACAAACAATGTAAACTAACATTTTTCTCTTTTTTTTTTCTCAGCCTGGTAAGAAGCACAAGAAAAATAAAAATGAAAACCATGAAGAGAAAAGCAAAGGTATTCTTTATTTATAGGAAATATTATGTTAGATGTAACATTTTTGGCTGTTTAAATATTACTGATCCATTTGGGCGTTCTGTTGGTTGCAGAGGTCACTGCTGCACACTCCACTCTGGCTTTGGTTGAGGACGACTCAGGGGAACTGGATCCATGGGATCTGCCGGAGCTGAAGGACACGGGAATTCCGTGGTCAGGTAAAGATTTTAATGAGATCACTCAACTTTCATCTTTTTCTTTTGGTGTTTCCTTTCAAGTGTCGCCACAGCAAATCAGCTTCCTCCATCTTTCTCCAGCATCCTCCACTCAAACACCAGCTACCTTCACGTCTTCACTCACTGCATCCATGAACCTCCTTCCTCTAAACCAGGAGTCTGCAACCTGCGGCTCCGGAGCCACATGTGGCTCTTTTGTATGGAGCTATTTTGGAGCCATAAATATTTGAAACCAAAATAAAACATTTTGAAAAAATATTTTTGTTTGACCAAAATAAAATGTCCAAAACTTTTTGCATTTTTATAATAAACTTAAATATTTTCTCCTTCAAATGCTCTGTTTTTAGGTTTAAACCTCCAAATGTCTAAACTTTTTTTTCAGTTTCAAATCTTTTTTTTTTTTTTGTAAAAGCATTTTGTAAGCATTAAAACTCTGGTTTTTACACCCGTTTTAGGACATCTTCAGACTATGATAGTACAGACTAAAACAAAAATCCTCACAGCTCTAGGAGTCAGTGATTGCACCGGGACCTAAGCTACCATCCTCCTCGATTTTGATTGGTCTGTCGTGTTAGCTCCACCCCAACGCGCCACAACAGAGCCAAAAGTTTTGAAACAGAATTTTTCAGAATCTAAACAAAAAAACACACACAAAAAAAGTTGAAAGTGAAAAATAGATTTAAAACAAAAAAAAAGGTCTGAAGTTGAAATTTTGAGTTTTGAAACCTAAAAAACTGAACATTTGAAGCTGAAAATAATTACGTTTATTTTAGAATAGCAAAAAGTTTTGGACATTTTACATTTTTTTTTGCCCAAACACCAATATTGTTTTCAAAATGTTTTATTTGGATTTCATATATTTATGGCCCAAAATAAGTTTCATACTTTTACCCCTCCACAGTGGCTCTTTGGCTTAAGAAAAATAAAATAATACCATTTTTAAAATTTGTTAACTTAGCATTGATTTAAGTTAAAACATTACTGTTTATATTGTAGATTCATGTTTTTATATCCCTGCTGACATCATTATGCCGTGTTTGATCTGCACTTCCTTCAGAATACAAAGATTACAAATACTAGGCAAAACTTTGGAAAAAAGTTAATTTATGACTTTAAAGTACATTTTATCTCATGCTGCATAACAATGGTTAGTAGCCAATCAGAGAGGAGTGCCTAAAGTATATAGATTTATGATTTTTTATATACTTTTTCTTATTAAAGTCATGTTTCATGTTTATGCTCCAGTTATTAGCAGTAGCAAGTAGGATAAAAAATGACGGCTCACCAAAGTAAACCTAAAGTATAACAAGAGAATATTACATTTTTGTCTTGTGATGTTTAGGAATACATTTACTTTACATGAAGGTTCCTGTTTGGGACAGGAAGTCTTTTATTTTGAAGGAAAGTCATATGAGCTTCTGTCTAAAGTAAAAAAGACTTTACAATTAGATAAAACTGAAGTTTATCTTAAAATTTGCCAAAAAATAAATATAATTCACATTTATTATTAAAAAAAAACACAACTATGTAATGTTGTAAAGTAGTATCAAATTTTCCAAAAAGGGTTAAAAAAAATGGCTTTGCGGCTCCTATCAGGATTTGATCAGTACCAAACAGGCCCAAATGGCTCAAGGGTTGCAGACCGCTGCTCCAGACCTCTAGACATCCTTCTACCAATATACTCATGGTCTCTCCTCTGGACATGTCTGAACCATCTCAGTCTGGCCTCTCTGACCTTTTCCTCAAACCTCTAACGTGCTGTTCCTCTCATGGACTCATTCCTGATCCGATCCGTCCCGCTCACTGATCCAACCCCTGCTACTTCCAGCTCTGCTGAACAACATGGCTGCTCTCACCACAGTTTATTACACCTTTCCTTTCATTTGAGCAGAAACGCTTCAAACGCGATTTAAACTGGACACTTTTCTCCACCCATTCCAACCTGCCTGCATGAGTTCATTAAACTCTAAGATCTCCTTAATCTGTAATAGTTCCAACTCGACTTTCCTCGTAAAAGCAGGACTTCAAAGAACTAAATCAGGAGTCTAGTTGGAGTGACTTACAGCTCTTTTATCACTATATTGTGTTTTTCCTTTTTTTTTTTTGCTTTGGAGAATAACGCTAATAATTTAAATTAATAATTGTCACGTAGTTTAGGATTACTTTTTTTATATAAACTTTTAAAGAGAAATGATCTTATAAACTATCACTCCTCCAACACAAACACATAACAGCAAAATGATGTTAAAGATTTTTTTTACTGTCATTTTAAAGTAATTTTATATTTGTTAAGTATTTTTAAATCCCAATTTTGTTGGGATTTAAAAATGGCTATACTTGCAAAAGGATGCCAGTATATCAGAATGGACTCAAAAAAAAAAAAAAAAATTTTGACAGCTTTTTCATATTATCAATGATCTGCTGCAGTAAGATGATCTTGATTGATGCAAAGGGGCTTTTATTTTGAAACGAACTTTTATGTGTTACTTTCAAAATAAAGGAAATTACAAATACTGTTACATTTCTAATAACATTATATTCAAAGTTACAGTTTATAAATGCCGCCATGGTCACAAAAACATAAATGTAGTGTGTTTCTTTTATTGGTAAAGTGTGGACTTTTGCTGGATTTTGTCTGTAAGGAACTGAACCGAATGGATCTGGCAGGGAAACCAAAAACAGCAACAAAAAGATCAGAGAAAATCACAGCAAATTAAACAAAAAAAAGCAGATAGAATTAGAAAACACTTGTTTGGTTTACATCATTCACCCTGTTGCCTTTGTGTTTTTGTTTCAGAGTTGGACACCAAGGGGAAAGTTCTGCGGGTTCTGGTGTCGATTGCGAAGGGGGTTGCATTGCTGGGGCTCCTTTACATGTTCATCTGCTCTCTTGACATTCTCAGCTCAGCTTTTCAACTTGTTGGAGGTGAATAAACTCCACACTGCTGATCCATGTTTACTTTAAATGCTTCTTTCTTTTGCATCCCTGAAATCTAAAAATAGCCCTCCAGGACGGGCAATATTTGAATCCAGAAAAGAGAAAAAAGGTGCTTGTTTCTCCCGTGCAGGAAAAGCCGCAGGCGACATCTTTCAGGACAACTCGGTTCTGTCTAACCCCCTGGCCGGCCTGGTCATTGGCGTCCTGGTGACTCTGCTGGTCCAGAGTTCGTCCACGTCCTCCTCCATCGTTGTCAGCATGGTGTCCTCTGGATGTGAGTTTGCTCCTGTGAATCTGGCTTGAAGATGATGAAGGCTGGAGGAGGAAGAGCTATGCTAAGGATGTGTCTTCTGCTTTGACAGTGCTGACGGTCCAGGTGGCCGTTCCCATCATCATGGGCACCAACATCGGCACCTCTGTAACAAACACTTTAGTTGCCATGACGCAAGCTGGAGAACGCAGCACCTTTCGCAGGTGAGAATCTCTACTTCTTTACAATATTAAGTAAAAACTCTTATTTTTCTTGAAGTGTTTATGGACACAACCCAACAACCGACTTTTGGTGCTTTCTCTTGCCCTGAACCCCCAAAGAGCCTTTGCTGGGGCCACGGTGCACGACTTCTTCAACTGGCTGTCGGTGTTGGTGCTGCTGCCTCTCGAAGTGGCCTCTGGTTATCTGTACAAAGTCACCAAGCTCATCATCGACTCCTTTCAAATCCAGAGCGGAGAGGCCCCAGACCTGCTAAACGTCATCACCGACCCCCTTACCGAGGCCATCATACAGGTGAGGCTCCGGTGGAAATGTTTCCCTCTGTGGAAACCTATAAATAAAAAATAAAAACAGCTGCAGGTCAATCAGCTCTTATTTTGTAGCCACAGCATAAAACAAGACACTATTGTTTCATCTATTGTTATTCTTTTTTTAAAATTACTACTTGGTGCATTGAAACAATGCAAAATGTATTGATAACAAACTCTTTATAATACAGTTACACCATGATAAAAATACATGCATCAAATTTGAGACAGTGGGTAAAATAAGGTCCTTTTCTCCAAGAGATCCATCTCAATATTTTTACATTTTAAATTAACATTACTTTGAGCAAAAACTTACTAAATCATCTAACAAATAATAACTGTTACTATATATATATATATGTATATATATATTAAAAAATTTAAAAATGTCCTCAAGAGGGTCTGAAAATCAATTTAATTAACCAAAAATTTTAATAAATTCTTTGATGTAGTGATGCTTTATAGAATTGATCTACGTGATTAAAAAAAAAAACAACTTAAAAATTCATTTAGTTGAATTTCTTGTCGTTTTGACGTTTTTACTTTTCCTGCTTTAGTGTTGCAACATTTAAACTAAATCATCAGTTTAATACACCTCACATCCAAAGTATTTTTTTTCCCCTCTGCCTGTGTTCTGTGGCTAGATCTGACCTATGTTGGTGGTGAGGAACTTCATAAGCTGTGGAAGGTTTCAATCCAGAAATACTATGAACAGAGGAATTAAAGTGAAGGATCTCTGGCTTTTACAAAAGTTGAATTTGGGAGCCTCCTCTGATCAGTTAACATAAAATAATCCTAAAGTAAAGATAATTATTGGTGGAACCATCTTAGTTGGATCTCTTTGCACTGGCAAGAAATATGATATATTGAATATGATATATATAAACTATTTTAAAAGCGTTCCCAGTGTTTTTTTTTTTTTTTTATAGTAAACCGTTTTTAGCCAAAATAAAACCTGTGTTGATTTCTCTGACATATTTATGACCAGAGTTCATTAGAAATTTGCTTCTGAGTTGTGAATTGGACCTTTAGTGTGAAGCAACCCCGCCTCCCTTCCCATCAACCATCTGTTTACACTCTCTGCCACTAGCTTACAGCCCCTCACAACTCCAACCTAACATTATGCCAAGCAAAATTTGAGCTATCCAGCAGTATAGTTTTTAGCCAGATGGCAGCTCAGTTGAGGTAAACAAAGACGTACATGGATCTATTTGTCTACAAGTGGATGCATCAGAATGGAACAGAGCAGGAAGCTCAGTGAATTTTTATGTCACTAATACAATGTTTTTCAAATAGGATTTTTTCCTCTGCCCCTTATTCACAATTTGAAGAAAGAAACACTCAAAACATTATTAAAATGTGTCTTCCATCATAAGAAAAATGGTACAAGAACATGTTAAAAACACAATTTTCATTGGAGTCGGTCTTTAATACCTGAAATCAGTCCCCATAAGACAAAGAGGGGGGACAAAAAAGATAGAGAAGGCTCAAAAGAGGAAGAAGAAGATATGGAGGAGATATGGAGATGTGTTGCAAGAATAGGTGGAGGACAAGGAAGAACGTGGTGGCAGCAGCAAAAACATCCAGAAAGCTCTGCCTTAGGAGATAAGGGCAGTGGGGGGCGTTGCTGGGGTCTGTCTGAACACCTGGAGGAGGAAGTCTGCCGTGAGACTCCCCGTGAGTCCAGGACAGGACACTGATATTGTGTCCAAGGTTGCGCATCAGCAGATGTTTTTATAACCATATTAACTGATCTTTAAAAATACTGATAATAACATTCTGCTTGTGTGTGTGTGTTCTCAGACCTTCTGCCGCCTTATCTATGTTGTCTTTTTTCATCCTTGAGGTTATTATCAGTGCAAATTAGGTGATTAAGCTGACCACAGCACATTGACATCACCATCAAACTGGGTTTAAACAGATTACTTTTAATTCTCTTTGTGGTGTACTGGGCTCACAAACACAAGTCCAAAAAATACTTTAAGGGTCATTATTATTTTCGCATGATGCTTAAAGTCACTTGACATGTTTTATTTTTATGACCTCAAATGAATAAGAGAGATAAGATTTCATTAACTGAAGCTGTTATCTCATTGTGTGTGTCCTTTTTCCTTTCCCTTTGACCCAGCTGGATGAGTCTGTCATCAGTGGAATCGCCACCGGGGATCCAGAAGCTCGAAACAAGAGTCTCATCAAGGAATGGTGCCTGACCTACACTAACACAGTAAGACATGCAGTCAAACAGGCTTAGCTTAATCCTCTGAAATGCTAACATTGACATGGTTGAAACTGCTCCTGTGTTTCAGAGCCTACAGAATGTCACGGTTCAAGGTCCACAGAACTGCACTTCTCCAGATTTCTGCTGGACTGATGGCAATGTTACCGTCACGCTGAAGAACGTGTCAGAAACGTTCAACATAAAGAGATGTAAGAGTCAATGTATTAATGAGGCCAATTGTAACTTTTCCAAGTCTTACTATTGGAGATGCTTAGAGGCTGATTTCAAACTAAGATGTTAAGTCAACTGTCATCTGCAAAAACTGTGACTATCAAAGATTTGAGTAAATGTGGCAAAGTGAACGCTTTCTGCATAGGAGACGGGAAAAGAAGAGATTTATTGACAAGGTCAACAGCCAATCAGGACACAGAACACAGTGGATTGTTTAAAAATAAAAAAAATTGCATGAAAGATAATCCATGAATCAGCAAGGTCGTAAAAGGGAACCACCATATAGTGAGGGATCCCTGTATTGTAACACAGCTATTACTCTGTCATTCTGTTTGTCAGAAATAACCATTCTTTCTCTGGTGTCTCTTCTTAACATGTTCTTGCCAAATAAATTTTTTTGAAATACCTTATTTATTTGCAAAACAAGAAAAAGTCAAGTGCAAACTTCCTTTTACCCAAAGAATCCTAGTCTAAATTGTGGTTACTATGACCCATAGCACTGTGAAGTGAACTGGTTAAGATGGATGTCATCAGATTTCTCCTTCATCAGTGGGTACGTTTATACTTTACAGGTACACATGCCTTTGTAAACGTGAACCTGCCTGACCTGGCTGTGGGTCTGATCCTGCTGGCGCTCTCTCTGCTGGTCCTCTGCACCTGCCTCATCCTGATTGTCAAGTTGCTCAACTCTATGCTGAAGGGGCAGGTGGCTATAGTCATCAAAAAGATCCTCAACACCAGTCAGTGTCCATCTATTTTAAATATTCTGCCGAACCGTCTGCGGTGCGTTAGCTAATAACCCAAATCCTTGCATGCAGATTTTCCGTTTCCGTTCGGATGGGTCACAGGTTACATCGCCATCCTTGTTGGAGCTGGAATGACTTTTATTGTGCAGAGCAGCTCTGTCTTCACTTCAGCTATAACTCCTCTTGTCGGTGAGTAGCATTTTTTTTTTTTTACATTTTTTCATCCACTCCTGTAAAAATATCAATTTTTTTGTATTCATACAAAAATGAAGAAGAAGTGACAGAAACCCTACTACCATGTTTCTCTTTTCCAAACAGGTATCGGTGTCATCAGCATAGAGAGGGCATACCCGTTGTCCTTGGGTTCAAATATCGGCACAACCACAACCGCCATTCTAGCAGCCATGGCGAGTCCAGGAGAGACACTGGGAAATGCTCTTCAGGTGAGGGATGTTTCCAAAACCTTTTGAAGAGAAATTACCTTTTATGCTTCGCTCATACAAGGCTTGGAAATGCTCATATATGCGCATTTAGGGTTTCCGCGTTGAACACTTTCATCGTTGTGCATATCTACATATGTTTTTAATTCAGTTTACAAACTCTAGTATTACCGTTGAACCAGTTGAACTTTGACTATTTAGGCACTCGGATTTGGCAGCGACGTATGGGTATCTTCCTTTTCAAAACACTGAAGTGCAAACAGCTTTAAAATTCATCATGGAGAAATGAAAAATTGTGATTTGTCCCCAGAATAGCTTGGACACCAAGTCTCTCATACATCAGAATAGAACTGAGAAAAAAACAAAATTTGCACCACTTCGCACCAAGCCTCTTCCAACTATTAGTACATGCACTACTATCAATGGTGACAAACCTGTGTGAACACTAAATGCTAAAAGTGCTCTCAAAAACCAGCAGTCAGAGAATTCGATGAAAAGCCACTCATGGCCGTGTGTGTATTTAGCTTAAAATTTACTCAGATTTAAAACATTTTTTTGATCATTCATAAAATATATACACTGAAGGGTTTCTAACATGGTAACAGTTGTGTGTGTTAACTTTAAAGAAAAACAATGGTTTTGTTATATGCAAACATTGTTGTTTTTATTGTCCGAAAGGTGAATGTGACTATGTTTGGGCTAAATGTAGTACTATTTGGTTGCTTTACAACATCTTTAGAAATGTTTTAGCTAACTACAAACATATAATTAAGGATTCAGATATAGGGGTTTCAATAACAATTTACCTTTTGGGATCTGATTTGCCCCATAACTAAAGAGTGTTCTCAATGTTGTCAAACTATATAAGCGAAGAGGTAATGCCAGCAAAGTAAATCAGAAGTCTGAATTCCCTTTTCATTCTTTACCCTTAGAAATAC
>NC_050512.1:22092409-22093965 GCF_002922805.2 Oryzias melastigma
TATACACAGAAGGGTTTCTGATATGGTTGTTGTTCAAGTTGTGTGTTAACTTTAAAGAAAAGCAATGGTTTTATCATATACAAACATTGTTGTTTGTATTGTCCGAAAGGTGAATGTGACTATGTTTGGGCTAAATGTAGTACTATTTGGTTGTAACATCAACTTTACAACAACTTTAGAAATGTTTTAGCTAACTTAAAACATATAATTAAGGATTCAGGGATAGGGGGTTGCAATATCAATTTACCTTACTTTAAAGGTGATTAGTCAGTGACACTTTGGGGTCAATGTTGTCAAACTATATAACCGAAGAGATTCCAACAAAGTAAATCAGAAGTCTGAATTCCCTTATCATTCTTTACCCTTAAAAATACACAGTGCAGAACTATCTAGCTCCCTGGATTTTTATGCAATTCAAACATGCTTTTTTTTCTAAGCAGGGTGTATTTGGCAAAGTAACAACTTAATAAATGTGAACATTTAATAAAACACTATTAATGTCTCCACTGTCTTCTGATGATGAAAATGTGGATTATTTATAAAAATTATGGTAAATTATTATTATTATTGCTTTCTAAAGATAAATCGCTCAGACACAATCCATTGTGTGTATATTCGCCAATCTAACAAGCAAATATATCTTTGGCACTGGATATGGAATTGAAGTTTTGGTCAGAACCATAGTAATGTATATGATCCCAGGGTTGTCCACTGATCCCCATCCAGATTGGGTCCTTAGGCAAGAACCTTGACACTGCTGCCTAACTGGGTCCCTGTGCCCCTCAAGTACAGGGTTGTGTCAGGAATGGCATTCGGCGTAAAATCTCTGCCAAATCACTGATGCGAAACAGTGGGTGCTGTTACGGTGTGGCGACCCGAAAGGGATAAGCCGAAAGGTGAACAAAAAAACAAACATATATATATATATATATATATATATATATATATATATATATATACAGAAGTCATATAGTCATTTAAGTCTTAAATATATCCGCTGCTTACTTAAAGACTTAAACTGGCTGCTCTAACTACTAAGACACGAGAGAGTACACAAGATATGGTAAACAGAATTGGACAATTTGCCAAAATACTTCCTTAAAAATCAGAAAATGAAAAAAAAAATCTACAAATATACTAATTATATATATACTTGCATATGTACATTATAAACACTACACTCAAATTCTGTTCACCACATCTTGTGTACTCTCACGTGTCTTAAATACATCCACTACTTACTTAAAGTGGCTGTTCAGACCACTAAATTAAAAGCCCTAAGCTAACAAAAGTTAATAATCATTTTAAAAAACATCTTCTGAAAGTTTCTTTGGTGAGAAAGGAAGAGTCTTCTTAGCAAAAAAATAGTATTTTCTGTCAAAGAGAAATATAAAATGAGACCACATTCAAAATATGATTAATCTTTTTATCCTGGTGTTATAGTGGCCTTATATGAAAAAGATGTATGTAATGTTGCCCTTAGGAAATTTTACAACTTTGTTTGATTGAATCTTCATCGTCTGTAATACATCTACAGTGTCTGTATGCTTCACATA
>NC_050512.1:22094173-22123864 GCF_002922805.2 Oryzias melastigma
CTAACCATTTAAACACATGTTCTAATTCAACGTTTTTTAAATGTGAAATTGAGATTTGAATGACAAGCTTTTTTAAAAAAAATCCTCATATGGCTGCTAAAAGGGTCTTTTTTATCTCTTCAGATTGCCTTGGTGCACTTCTTGTTCAACATCTCTGGCATCCTCCTATGGTACCCGATCCCCTTCACGCGGCTGCCCATCCGGCTGGCTAAAAGTCTGGGAAACGTGACTGCTTCCTACCGCTGGTTCGCGGCGGTCTACATAGTCTGCTGCTTCTTTGTTCTACCGCTGTTGGTCTTCAGTCTGTCACTTGCCGGCTGGAAGGTCCTGGTGGGTGTCGGCGTTCCTCTGCTGGTGCTGCTCATCGTCATCGTGGTGATCAACGTGCTGCAGAATAAGAAACCCAACTGTCTACCCGCTGTGCTTCGGTCGTGGGACTTTCTGCCCCTCTGGGCTCACTCCCTGGATCCTTGGGACAAAGTGGTCACTGTGATTGCTGCCAAATGCTGCTGCTGCTGCAAATGTTGCCAAATTGTAACAGAAAAACAAGACGATGAAGAGCAAAACTCTGAGGAAAAAAGCAAGGAAATACAAGCAGCAGCCTATGACAACCTTGCAATGATTACAGAGGAGAAAGACAAAGATCAGGCAAATATAGAGCCAAACGTTCTTAGCATGACTCAGCTTTAAGGGGTTAGTTTTTAACGATAAAATAACAGTTTTTATTTTTTGCACAAGGACCAATAAGGTTTTTTGGAGGTTTGTGGTAATTTTATTTGCTTTAAAAAACCTACAAAAATACTGATAGTTTATCTGTTAATGATGCAAAAATACAGGATTTGTTCCTCACCTGGAAGCCTTAAAACCATACAGGTGGGAATTTACTGCCAGGGGCGCTGCTATGATCTCTGGGGGCTTTGGGCAACAAAACCCCTATTATTTAATATAATAAATAAAACTAAATTAAATTTAAAAATGTTATTACAAAATTGCACTTACATTTATTTTATAAAAAGATAAATTATATGATAGTTATATTATTTTATAAAGTTTTGGTTGTTTTAACATGACATTTAAAAAAAGTTTTTGTTGCATTTGTATGCTTTAACATTTACAGTGTTTACAGTTTTTTTTTTTTTTTACAGAGAGAGAAATTTAACATGGTTTCATATAGAATAATCAAACTTTGAGTTGCATTTTTTTCAGTGATGGAAATAACTTTTGGTTGCACAAATTCAAAAAGTAAAAAAAAAAAAAGATAAAATTCCACTCCAATCATCTTTTTATCTATTGTAAGAGGTTTCCCAATCGTCTTTGAAATTTGTTTTTTTTTTCTGTATTAATTTTTATCCAAATTCAAGAAATATGTTGTTTTCAAGGACGTAGTTTCCTTACACTGTCAATGCAAAGGCTCCACATTGCTGCTGTAGTGAGTCTCCTTCAGGGGCCCCCTTTCTGGCACGGGGCTCAAAGAATCGGCCGGCCCGACCGGTCGGCAATCAGCACTCCAATCTAGAATATTTGTTACTCTGGTACCGTTTATTGAATCTGTGGAAGCTGACTCTGGTAGGAGTTATGGTCCAGACTTGGGCTACTGTTTTATCTGTGTTGTCACTGAGGGTGGAAGCTGCATTGACGGACAGCCACAAGTCCTTTTTTCTGAAAGCAATTTGACCTTTGAGGTCGCACAGAGCGGGAAACAAAATGTGACAGTAGGATGATATTAAATAACACTCATATCACATTTTTATTTTTTTAAAAACTCTGTAAATGGGCAACTTAAACCCAAACACACAGCTTGAAATACTAATTTATTTTGTAATCTGAAAGATGTATGAATTCCAGGAATGTGATGCCTGACACACGTGAGATCACCACTTATCAGCCTTATCAGCGCAGTGTTTCTGACTCGAACAAGGAGGACACTCGTGAAGAGGTCAGCAAAACAAGCGTATGCTCTATCTCAACAAATGATAAACTTTATCAAGAACTTTACTGTTATAAAATTAATGTTTCACAGTTTTTGCAACCGCTGGGATTGAGATTAGAATTGTTCGGCTGCTTGCTTGCAAATGTGCTTCCTGGAAGATGTGTGTCGAACACTCGGCGTCACGTTATCAGGTCGTGACTGCAGAGACACCTTTCTCAAGTCAAGTGAGGCGCGTACAACTTAAGTGTTTTTACATGTTAACAGATTTTTTTTGGTCTTATTCTAATCAAATTGCTTTTAAAATATAACCATTTAAAAACATAATTATACTAATAAATAAATGTAAACAAAAAAAAAAAAACAGTCCACCTTAAAAAGGCGAGTTTTGGTTTACTTGCAAGTGAACCCTGGTGCGGTTTAGTAACAATGTGAGAGCAAAGTTTGAATTTGAGGAAAAAGTTTTAGTAATCTTAATAGAAAATTAAACGATTACTTATTGTAAATTTTATCTTTAATTAATTACTTTTGCACCCTTTATAACAGTACTCAGCTATTGTAAAGCTTATGAAATCAGTTAGCATACGAAAGGCATTCAGGCTACCGAAATAGTTAGTCATAAATAATCGCAAACCATAAATATTTTATTTTCCCCATGAGTTTATGGCTTCGTCACAACTGCCCTTACGGTGGATTTGAGCTATCTGTGGTTGAAAAACAGTCAAATAGGTAACATTTAACATTTTAAGCCATTGTAGAGTGAAAAAATATTCATGCACATTTTTACTACAGCCACATAGGGATCAATAAGTCATAAACATTTCAACGGGACATAAATGGTAAGTATGGTTGAACCTGCAAGCAGTGCGTTAGCGCGCGCTTTACGAAAGACAAAAGTGCGGCACAAGGGCATGCTATGGCAGCATCACCCATACATCATAACTGCTTGTAACTTACATTATCCTTATAAATACTTCTAAATACACCTACCACATGCGTGATAATGGTAAGTTCCAGTGGCGGCCCGTGGATTTCAGAACTGAACCTTCAGTTTTCCTCCACCAAAACCATCCTCGTTAATATTAACTATTTTATGTTTCTAACACCATCCTGTTATATATGAATATTATTTTATGGAGCAATTACATCGTAAATGGATAATTTAAATAGACTAAATGCACTATAATTGCACACATTGCAAAAACAAACTCTTGCTAGTCTGTGTTGCAACTTGCAACTCTGCAAGTCTCCTCCCACTGCAGCTGCAACAAACATCAAAGCATAATTGACAACTCATTAAATCTGAAAATAAGCATTTTTTTAATGCAAATCCAACTTATTTAAAGATGAACTCCATTAATGAAGGAATTCATTGTAAAATTAAAATGAAGATTTCCTTGTAAAATCCTGCATTGTAAGACAGTTCTGTTTTACATTCGGAGCAGTCGTGATGTGTTCATAGAAGTTCTCATACTGGCCCCTATAAAACCCTGTTAACTTTGCCAGATAGAACTTCTGGAAATGTTGAAAGTTGCGGACAAATCCGTTTCACTGCTGAGACAGGCTCACTAGTTTCGGGGCCGGTCGACCTTTTTTTTTGACAATGTCCAATTTTTCAAGAAAATTCCAATTTAAGAATGGCTTATGCAATTAATCCGCAACTAAATCAACTTCTCCACCTTCTTCTAACTGCAAAACAGCGAGTAATTCAAACAAAAATCAAGTGCAGCTACTGCCTACGCCCTGAAAAACAGTAGAAGTTAGCTTTTGGTAGAACAAGCATCGACTATCCAAGATACAATTATGTCATCTTCCGTCCTCATGAAGCTACAGAGACTCTAACTCAAATTCTGATCTGTTAATTCAACAAGATTGTGTTTAAGATTGTCCCAATACTTTTCCATTATTGCACATTGTCCTTTATCTCTTGCATAATGTCTTCGTAAATTATCTATGCATGGATAAATAGATTTATATTACTAAATAAATAAGTAAATAATCTGGCAAGAGGGATTATGAGTCTTCCCTCTATTATGTCCTGTGCTATCATCCTGACAGCAGCAGGGAAAAAGCTGTTCAGGAAGTGTGTAGAAAACATTTCTCTAATTTAAACATTTCTCTAATTTAAACATTTCTCTAATTTAAATACTTCTTTTCAGATAACTTTAGGCATTCACTGAAGGCTTTGCAGGCCCTGACAGTATACGTCACATGACTCGGGCCCAGATACCTGCAGCACTCGAACGTATCAACCCATATAAAGGTGCATTAGATTATGGCTTTGAACACAATCTAAATCTGGCTCAAGTTAATTCCCACAATTACTGCTCCAACATTTACACCCAGTGTCTGGTTGAAAGTCCAAATGTTACACCATATTATTTATTTTTTCCTCAGACTGGATGGTCATCAAATAAAAGCAATTTGAGACAAAAAAAAACTCAACAATTTTAGCATTTATTCAGGTTGCAAAATGGAAATATTTGTTTCTTTAAAGTACGCTAATCAAAAAAAAAAAAACAACAACAAGTGAGTATATGTTTATGTGACTTTCCTCTTTTGCATCTTTATTTCTATTTACAGAAATAAAATCAGAGGTAGAAAATAATAATTGTATGAATTGAGAAATATGGACAGAGAAAAGTGTCAATAAAACAAACATTAGCTGTCAACAGAAATGAACAACCCAAGTTCTCCTCATCATCCAGAGTGCAGGTGAGTGGGTGCTTATCTAACTTATTACCCAGGTGTGGCTCATTAATAATTTGATAATAAGGTGAATGAGGTGAAACATGCAAAGCGACAAAGGAACAAAAACATGTGCTAATGACCTATATTGGAATCCTACAGTTGAGTTTACAGCATTATTCCTGTACAAACAGTTCCGATAATCTGAATGCATTTATCGTATAGTGTCCCCCCACTTATTCGCATTTCTTTATTCGTGGTTTCATATATTTGCAGATTTTTTTTCAGTCACATGACTCTTCCTCAAGATACTTGTATAACGTTTTACACCCAAACAGGTGCTGCTCTGCTGAAGTCTATCTCTGCAGTAATGGCATCAGCTGACTCTGAAGTGGACGATAAATATCATCCACAGCAAGTGTCTATTTTTTAAAGGAGGAATTTGATTCTAAGGCACAGAGTGGCACTCCTCATCTGCTTCATAAGCTGTCTCTGCGGCTGCTGTACAGTCTTTTGTTCTGAAATTAAAAACAAAAATTCTTCATATTGAGCAATAATACCCCAAAGTTCTTAAAGAAATGTTTTACAAAGCATGATCAGAAGAGTTTTTTTTTTTTGATGAGTATGGACATCCTTCCTGTCTGAGGAGACAAACTTCCTTAGTGTTAAAGTTTGACAATGTAATCATTCGTTCTTGCAAAAAATATACAAACTTCTTTTTTTTCTTAATGTTGATAAATATTTTATTTTATTTTTTATTTATTTATTTTTGTACTAAAGTTTGAGCCACATACTGATGCACTAAGAAGCAGGAAACCATTGAGACTTTGAAGCAAACAGAAGCACAGGAATCACTGTGGATAGGAAGTGACAGGTTAGAGATACAGGATAGATAGTAGAAGCACACTGAGTTATCTTTGGAAGCATAAGGAGCAATGTCTCTTTGTAGATGATGATAAACTTATGAAACACAATTGGCAGCAGACAGAACTGAAGTCATGTACTGGCACTGGAGAGGTTTAAAAAGTCTGTCTGATTAAATCAATTCTTCTTGAGAAGCGCTCATCTATAAATGTCAATTCTTTAAAAAAATCCAAGTGCAAAAAGTCAAATATAGAATATATAACAAACTGACACAACATTAAAATTCTGATTAAAAAGAAGAAAAAAGAATATAAGTCTGATGACTATTTGAATCAAGCAAAAAATGAGAATGTTGCCCCCTAGAGGCAATTGCTGAAACAGCACAGAAATATGAGGTCAAAAAAGTCTGTATATTTTAAACACAATAAATAACAGGAATCATAAACTTTTTTTTCTTTTGACCAAATATATTTATCGTAAAGATTTAGTTTTTAGGGAAAAATATCTATCAAACTAATCCATCTAAATTCAAGACATGAGACATTGCTAGATTTAAAAATAAATCTTTATTAATCAAAGAATGTAAACAAAAAATTACAGATACACTTTTAGTATTAAACAACTTAAAAAATCAAGATAATATTGTGATTTTTTTTTTAGTTGTTTGATAATTCATGTTGTGGAAAAAAATAAAACATCAGAGGATACTGCATCAAAGCTCTGATAAGGAACAAAGAAGAGTAAAATAAAAACTAAGATTGTTAAAAACTGGTAAGTTTAAACTTAATCAGGAACAAAGATCAATCTTGATTAAATAAGTGTGGAGATTATGGCTCCAGTTTCAGTCACTCCATCTTGGGCAGAATTTAGTTGGCAGGTCTCATTTTTTTGCTGAAAGATAGAGATAAGAATGTGGTGAGACTACATGATTATAACAAAAAACAGACATTGTAAGTTCCTGATTAAGATTAAGATTCTGATAAAGATTTTGATTTGTTTTCATTTTTTTAATAAAGATTTTACCTTTTTTTCTGCTGTGGAGGAGAGGGTTTCTCTGAAGCATGTCTTTGTTTCCCCAGAATGGAAGCAATGTCTCTTTTTGCAACCACTACAGAATGTAACAGACATCAGACACATTATTATTAATATTTTAACTATGTCCAAAACAAAATGGAAAACTATTATTAAATATCTAAATACCTTTAACGCGAGACTTGGACGCTGGAGCGACCGGTTCAGGAGATTTGGACAATTTAGAGGGTTTTGGCGAGTCGTGTGATCCAAAGGCTCTTAACCCATCAGGTAAAGCGATATCGAGGGATGGAATCATGTCCACCGGTAGGGATTCTGAGGATTCTGAGGAGGAGGACTCTGAAGATTCAGATGAGGAGGACTCTGAAGATTCTGAGGGGGAGGACTCTGAAGGTTCAGATGAGGAGGACTCTGAAGGTTCAGATGAGGAGGACTCTGAAGATTCTGATGAGGAGGAATGTAAGGAAGATTCTGAGGATTCACTTAAAGGGGGAGGTATGGATTCATCTGAGGATTCACAACTTGAATCAGGAACTGGTGGGTTTTGGGTGTCCTCAGCTGAAGATGAATCAGATTCACAGCTAGATGTATCAGAAGCATCTGGAGCATCTGGAGCAGGAGGGTCGACGATGGCACTTGAGTTCACAACTAACACAAAAAAACAGTTAGCCTTGTCCCAAACAACAAGATTCACTTTATTTCTCATCTGATGGAGAAAAAGATAGTTTGTTCTTACCGGCCATTACCCAGCACACTGACAGAAGAGCATATAAGAACAGAGCCTTCATGATGGTTGCTGTAGTCTCCAACCTCAGTTTGCTGTCTTTGAGTTCCTGGTTCTAATTTCTCTCCAAAATAAAATATATAATTTTTGACAGTTTCCTGTGTTTGTGAGCTTTGTTCTTGCCTAAGAAGGACCAGGAGCTGCTGGAGACATGCTCTGAAAGCGGTCTCAGTGCAGGTTTTATAGAAAAATTAAGGTGCAGGGTCAGTAATTCACACCTCTTATCTTTAACTTTTTTGTTTGTTTGTTTCTTTTCATCCTCTTTTGTCAGCACTTGATGATAAAAAGACAGTTCATTCAGGGGAGAGTGGTTTCATAAGTCAAAGCACAGCAGAACACAAGGATCTGATGATGAAAACGTGTTAAAACACAGCTGTGGACCTTTGTTTATCTCAGCATTTCAGAATTGGGCTCATTACGATTTTAATTTATGAATACATAAAAATTCCAGATGTGACACTGAGATACATTTTTTAAAAGTTTTCCTCTTTTGTGAAAATATATGTATCAGGTATAAATTAAAAAGAAGTCTATCAGGACTTAAACTAGTTTTTCTGTCAATAGAAGTGAAAAGAATATTCACCTACAAAAAATACAGTATTGGGACACCTTTTTTAGTTCTTTTTGGATTTTTTAGATGTCATAAAAATCTTTTTCAGTTTAATTTGTCCAAAAAAATGCTTTGACATAATTTCAGTTCATAATTGAAGTCAACAGAGCAGCTACTTCTTAAACTTTCTTGCTTTTCTTAAGCTAAGTTAAACCATCAACACAGAGAAGCAGGAAATTTTTTGTCTTCATTTTCTGAACTTAATTTAGACACACAAGTGTGTGGCGGGAAATAAATGCACAAAAAAGGCTTTTGTCTGTAATTTATGGTGAATTGGGTGGTTTGAACGCTCATTTTTTCAGCTAGCTTAAATGCACAAGTCTTTGCTAGGTTTGATTTATGGACTCACAGCTTATTATGTTAATAATTTGGTCAAAATAAAATTGTGATTCTAAAACAGGAGTGTCTGTTATTCCTTTGGACTCGCTGGTCATTTTGTTAGAACAAATTACAGAAGGAAAGAAGGAAAATATGTTTGAAAATGGTCCGTTTTTACATTTAGCTCATATATTTCAGCCCAATTTTTACATCTTGACTTAAAAATTACAGTTTATTTTTTCACTATTCCTGTATTGCGCTTTATATGTTAGTTTATTTTTACATCCCAAACAGTTTTTAACAAATGTATGTGTGTAAATAAATGCAGAAAAACCTTCCAAAGCAATTAAAAAAAACCTATTCAACATGTTCATTGTTTCTATTGAAAAAGCTTCTGGTTTATTATTTTATTTTGGATAACAATGAGCGATGGTTTATGTTTAGTGTGTATAATGTCAAGGAAAAGGGGGAAAGTAATACCTAAAAACTATTATTCATAATTTTTTCTCATATTAAAAACCTTATTTTTAAGTTTAAAAAAGTTTTAAAAGCGGACACATTTGTATAATAAGGTTTACAGCTGAGTCTATTTCTTGATTTAATATGCATTTGTTTACATCAGAGAGACTTCTGAGACCCAAAGAGTTGAATAAAAGTCTAGTTTTGAATAAACACAAACAACAATTTTGACAATTACTGCTCCAATATTTACACCCAGTGTCTGATTAAAAGTCCAACTGTGTTAAAACAAATGTTACACCATATTATTTTATTTTTCCTCAGACTGAATGGTTATCAAATACATAATATCATTGAAAAATAATTTGCAAAATGCAAAGCATTTTAGCAAGTGTACAGGCTGTGTAATGGAAACATTTGTTTCTATGAAGTACTCTGGTAAAAAAAAAGAGTGACTTTATGTAGATGTGATTTTCCTGTTTTACATGTTCTATTTACAGAAATAAATCAAAGGGAGAAAATAATAATTGTGTAAATTGAGAAATATGGGCAGAGAAAAGTGAATGCAAAGAAACCAGTGGGGTCAATAAAACAAATAATAACTGTCAATACAAATGAACAACCCAAGTTCTCCTCATCATCCAGAGTGCAGGTGAGTGGGTGCTTATCTAACTTATTACCCAGATGTGGCTCATTGATAATTTGATAACTGGCCATCACAGGACTTGACACATTGCGATCAACCATCACGATGAGTGGATTATAGTGAGAGAGTCTTGAGATTACCAGTCCCACTCTCCCCTCCTACACCGACCATTGCAGGCTCGGAAACCAAGACATGCCAACTGGAGAGTGCAGGTGCAGCAAGTTGGCCGAACAGGTACCTGACTTAGGGAGCTTGACCGCCCTTTAAGGGACTTGTGGCTGCTGTAAAGATGAAACAGCATGACTTGCCGTCAATTATCGGAGGGGCCAAGCCGACCAGATGACCGCCAGATCCTGGAACAGACGCCAGCTGGATTTAGGTTTGCCAGGTCATTTCATACACTGGCGAGGAGTTGTTATACTGCGCCCCGACTTGCAGTCACTAGAGCCCCTTTTGCAAAAACTGTGATGGTGCGAGTAGCCATGGGTCAGTGCTTGACCAGGAGAGGCTATGTATTACAAATCACTGGCGGAGGGGTGGCGGAGAGCCTCATATATACCATGTGCAGGAAAGCAGGAAACCATAGTGAGACCTTTGAGCAAACAGAAGCACAGGAATCACTGTAGACAGGTTAGAGATACAGGATGGATAGTAGAAGCAGACTGAGTTATCTTTGGAAGCATAAGGAGCAATGTCTCTTTGCAGATGATGATAAACTTATGAAACACAACTGGCAGCTGAACTGAAGTCATGTAGTGGCACTAAAAAAGCTTAAAAATTCTGTCTGATTAAATCAATTCTTCTTGAGAAGCACTCATCTATAAATGTAAATTCTTAAAAAAAAATATAAGTGCATAAAGTCAAATATAGAATATAGAGCAAACTGAGACAACATTAACATTCTGATTAAAAAGAAGAAAAAAAAGAAAATAATTCTGATGACTATGTGAATCAAGCAAAAAAGGAGACTGTCGCCCCCTAGAGGCAATTGCTAAAACAGCACAAAAATATGAGGACAGAAAGTGATTGTATATTTTGTAACACAATTGATAACCGAAAACATAAATTCTTAAAATACAATAGTAAACAAATGTAGCAGGTGTTACACGAATGGTAACTACATTCAAAGTTTTTTTTTTAATCATAAAAAAACTACTGACCAAAATAACAAAATTCAATTTCTCCTTAAAAACTATAAAATTGATAGAATCCTCTTTACTTACTAGATATCAGACAGTTAGAATAAATCATTATCATTCCCCTCCTATCCCCATCTATACAGGTGTTCCGCATGGTTCCATTCTAGGCCCTCTATTTTTCTCTCTCTATATTAATGACCTCCCCTCTGTTTGTTCCAACGTCTTCATTCAGATGTATGCTGATGACACTGTCATTTATGCACATAAATGCTAAAACAATAAGGCGTTTTGCAGAATGGTTGGAACAGTTACATTTGAGTCTATATGTGAACAAAACTGTTGCAATGTTCTTTTCTGAAACAAACCGTAAACATGTTCTGGACTTTTAGGTTGACAACTTTTAACACCTATCCCCGGACTATAATTTTGGCTAATTCTGGCACATTGCAGCGATGTTATTGATGTGCTCTGTCCCTGTGAAATAAACTAATAAATAGAAAAAAACATACACTTTTTTGTCTTTTGGATAAATAAATTAACTGTAAAGATTTAGTTTTTAAGAAAAAAATATCTGTCAAACTAATCCATCTAAATTCAAGTTAATTATGGCACCATGAGACATTCTTGGATTTAAAAATAAATCTTTATTAATCAGGGAATTTAAACACAAATTTACATACTTTTGGTATTAAACAACTTGAATAATTAAGATATTATCTGATGATTTTTTTAGCTGCTTGATAATTCATGGTGTGTAAAAAATAAAACATCTGAAGATGCTAAATCATAACTCTGATTTATGACTGTTCAAAGGTGGTAAGTCTAAACTTAATCAGGAACAAAGATCAATCTTGATTAAATATGTGTTGAGATTATGGCTCCAGATTCAGTCACTCCATCTTGGGCACCATTTGGTTGGCAGGTCTCATTTTTTTGCTGAAAGGTAAAGAGTGATACTACATGATTATAACAAAAAACAGACATTGTAAGTCCCTGATTAAAAATTTAGATTTGTTTTCATTTTCTTAAATAAAGATTTTACCTTTTTTTCTGCTTTGGAGGAGAGGGTTTCTTTGAAGCATGTCTTTGTTTCCCCAGAAAGGAAGCAAGGTCTCTTTTTGTAACCACTACAGGATGTAACAGACATCAGACACATTATTATTATTATTATTTTAATTATGTCCAAAACAAAATGGAAAACTAGAATTAAATAGCTAAATACCTTTAACGTGAGACTTGGACGCTGGAGCGACCGGTTCAGGAGATTTGGACAATTTAGAGGGTTTTGACGAGTCGTGTGATCCAAAGGCTCTTAACCCATCAGGTAAAGCAATATCGAAGGATGGAATCATGTCCACCGGTAGGGATTCTGAGGATTCTGAGGAGGAGGACTCTGAAGATTCAGATGATGAGGACTCTGAAGATTCTTGTGAGGATTCACAACTTGAATCAGGAACTGGTGGGTTTTGGGTGTCCTCAGAAGAGTCGGATTCACAGCTGGATGTATCTGCAGCTGGAGCACCAGGGTCAACAACGGCATCTGAGTTCACAACTAAGACACAAAAACATTTAGCCAAAATATTGTCCCAAACAACAAAAACTTTCGCTTCATTTCTCATCTGATGGCGAAAAATAATGGTTTGTACTTACCAGCCATAAACCAGCACACTGACAGAAGAGCATATATGAACAGAGTCCTCATGGTGGTTTATAGGTATTCAGTTGATGTAGTCAACTTGTCTGAGCTCTGTTTGTGGTCTTTGAGTTCCTGGTTCTAATTTCTTTCAAAAATATATATATATAATTATTGGTAGTTTCCTACGTTTGTGAGCTTTGTTCTTGCCTAAGAAGAACCGGGAGCTGCCGGCGACATGCTCTGAAATCAGTCTCAGTGCAGGTTTTATAGAAAAAATAAGGTGCAGGGTCAGCAGTTCAGCTGTTATCTTTTACTGCAAGCATTTTTTGTCTCTTTCCATCCTCTTTTGTCAGCACTTGACAAGAAAAAGACAGTACATGCAGGGGAGAGTGGTCAAACAAGTCCAAGCACAGCAGAACACAATGATTTGATGATGAAAATGTGTTGAAACACAGCTGTGTACTTTTTTTTTTATCTCAGCATTTCAGAATTGGGCTTATAACTATTTTAATTTATGAATATGTAGCAGCTAAGCTTTCTTGCTATCCTAAAGCTACTTGTGGTGTTAAACCTTCAACACAGAGAAACAGGAGTATATTTGATTTTTTGTCTTTATTTTCTGAGCTTAATTTAGACACACAAGTATGTTGAAGAAAAAAGGCTTTTGTCTGTAATTTATGGTGAATTGGGTGGTTTGAAAGCTCATTTTTTTCTGCTAGCTTGCTCAGCTAGCTTAAATGCGTAAGGTTTGATTTATGGACTCACAGCTTATTATGTTAATAATTTGGTCAAAATAAAACTGTGTGATTCTAAAACAGGAGTGTCTGTTATTCCTTTGGACTCGCTGGTCATTTTGTTAGAACAAATTACAGAAGGAAAGAAGGAAAATATGTTTTAAAATGAGAAGTTTTTACATTTCAGCCCAATTTTTACATCTTGACTTAAAAATTACAGTTTATGTTTTCCCTATTCCTTTATTGCGCTCTATAATATGTTTGCTGTTTTCAAACAGTTTTTAACAAGTTTAATACATATTCATTATTTCTATTAAAAAAATCTTCTGGTTTATAATTATATTTTGGATAACAATGATCAATGGTGTATGTTTAGTATGTATAATATCAAGAAAAACAGGGGAAAAGTATTACCTTAAAACGATTTTTCTATTATTTTTAAATGTTACTTAAGACATGCATCAGAAATTATAAAGTTCAAAATTTCTTCTAATTACTTGGACTAATTATATTCTCATTTTTAATACATTTTCTTTTAAGTTTAAAAAGTTTTGAAAAGCTGACACATTTGTAAAATAAGTTTTACACCTGAGTCTGTTTCTTGATTTGTTGACATCAGAAAGACTTCTGAGACCCAAAGAGTTGAATAAAACCCCAGATTTGAATAAACACAAACAACAATTTTGACAAAACAAAATAATTTATTATTACCAAACCCAGAGGCAGTTTGTGGTTACAGAAATTACCGATACATGAGCTAATGTGAGTTTCAACAAACTGTACACTATCGATAACAATTTAAGAATACTACCACCAGAACTAGCTTTTAGGTAAAAATAAAGCAATATCAGTACATTAACATTCAATACATTTACTACTTTAGCACCATTCTTAACATAGTAATATGGGAAAAACATATTTACACTAAAAATGGGTTCTATTTTTCACAGGGTTGTGTACCTTTCTTCAAAAGCCTTTACATGGCCACATGTGTGCAATAATCTGCAGCCAAAAAAGTTCTCCAGCCATCATCAAAGATGAATCCAATCCCAGTCTTTCTTCATCTAGAATTACGGTTAAAGTTACGTTGCTTTTATTGTCAAATGGGAGGAGGGAAAAACATGTCTGCAAGTGAATACAAATGAAGTCTATCTTAGAAAGGGACTTGTCCGTAGTAGGCGGTGTATGCCGCCACGATGCCTTCAGTTTCAGCCATTTCATCGCAGGCGACATTCAGTTCACACACTTCACTTAGGCTGGAAAATCGGAGAAGGAGATGTAGTTAGTTGTTAAGATTAGCTCCTAAAAACAGTGCAATGAGTCTTAGTTTGTGGTCATGTACGCTGACTGTACCTTTCCATCTGCAGAGGGGTTAGGGTTCCTCCTGAAGCGGCTCTTCTTCTCCTCAGGAGAACAGCAGCCAGGTCTCTCTTCATAACCACTTGGGAATCTGATGCGGCTGAGGAATTTCGTAAAAAGTTTCTTAATTTGAGGCAAAATAAAGAGACAAATGCAAAAATAAATCAGTAAAATACCTTCAGCACTGGCGGACTCTGACGAGGAAGATGATGAAGATGAGGCAGAGGCAGCTGAGTCAGATTCTGAGGACTGAGACGCTGCTGAGGAGTCGGACTCAGAGGACTCCGACGATTCCGCTGAGGAGGACTCGGAGGATGCAGCTGAGGAAGACTCGGAGGATGAAGCTGAGGAAGACTCGGAGGATGAAGCTGAGGAAGACTCAGAGGATGCAGCTGAGGACTCTGTGGATTCGGAAGCTGATGAGTCTGAGCTTGAGTTGGAATCAGAGGCGGCGGAGTCGGAAGCCGAGTCGGACTCGGAGGATGAGGCTGAATTGGACTGTGAGGAGGATGTATCAGGAGCAGCAGGTGTTGCCTCAGCAGCCGTGTCTGCAGCGGGATCCACAACAACCTCGGGATCTACAATAACCTCGGGTTCCAAAACTGATGAGCATAGAAATGAGCACACATTAGTGAATTCCCAGTAAAACTCCCCAATCCCCATTAAGGCTGAGAGAAGTTTGGTCTTACCCGACATGGACCGGCACACTGACAGAAGGGCACAGAGGGCGAGGAGAGCCAGGGTCTTCATGATGCGTCGCTGTTGGTTAATCTCTGTTGACGAGATTGCTTTGCTTTGCTTTTGCCGTCTAATCTGAATCTTTACCCCAAACTGAAGGTCAATATATACGGTTGTCCACCATCAAACCAGACCCACACAATACGATGACCTCCTGATTGGCTGAGGAGTCAAATATCCTTTCCGGTGGTACTTTTTAGGAAAGCTCCCACAAACACCCACACAGTGTCTGGCACAACGTCCAAAAAGTCCTTCCGCCACAAATATTCCAGACATTTGACTGCATGTGCACTACAGGCTTGACATGCAAACCCTTGTCTGTGTAGATTTTATATAAATCCATCATGTCGAGAACATGCTTTTCAAGTATTATTTGTGAAACATCTTCATTTATAAAGCAAATATGACTCAAAGTTGTCCAAAAGCTAGAAAGACTTCTATGTAAAAAATCACAAAATCTATTTGTGTAAACATGATTTTTCTTGTATTTCCTTCTGTAAAAATGCTTGTTGGTTATTCTATGCGGTCAAGCTCTTTATTTTTATGCTCTTTCTGTTTGCCACTCTCCTTAAATTCCTCCCAAACTTGACCTTTTGTGAGGTATAATTAATCCAACAAACCCTGCGAGCTCAGACTGGAAGTGTTACAAGTTTCCATAAAATACACTTAAAGATGTAATTGGATTTTAATTAGATTGCCACTTATACCGCTGGTGTTGTGTTAGTGTAGTCTTTGACCCAGATGTGATCTCCCACCCCCACAAGCCTCAAACTACAGCCTGGGACGGCCACAAGCTACTAATCGACCGACATGGAACAGCAGTGAGCCTCATTATGCGACAGAACTTAATTAGAGTGTTTCTGAGTCTCACTCCAACCGCAGTCGGTCGCTATTTACAGATCCATCTCGGCTCAAGTCCCGGACAGATTCGGAACATGGCACTGGCTTGCAAACTGCAACCGATGGTCCGAAACACGGCCGTGCTTGAGGTATTTCAGCGTATGTGGAGCTGTATTTTTGGGGAGCCCATGTGTGTTGGATGCTCAGGGTTCTGCATGTGGGTTTGGCTGCAGCGCCCTGTTTGTATGATACAGTTCAAGTGTGGGTTTCGCCCTGTTTTTTTCTGATAAACAAAATTAAATTCACAGATTGCATCTCTGACCCAGACCAAACCAGATTACTAGATTACTTTACGTATAAATATCTGCGAGGGGCCCAAGCCGCCTTATCGGTACGAAAGGGGGAGATTGAGCCAAGTGACCTCGGTGTCCTTAATGTATCTCGGCCTCGATTTATTCCTGGTGTTACAGATTTGTTTTGGACACTCCACTGTGTAATTTCAGCGTCTGGTTCAGAATCCACTTGTACATTTCAGTGTGTGGGGGGACACAGTTGGAGAAAACAATTGCAATAATGTGCCTGAGGAGGCAGGAAACTAAGCGTCTGGGGCATTTCTGCCTTGGACAAGTTCCTTTTTTTGTTGCTTGCCAACAAGTAATGCTCAGTTTTTGTTTTACTGCTGTCCCAGGTTTCCACTGGCACTGGTTCATGTAGAGGACTTCCAAACTACACCACAGAAAGCCATGAACTGTCTTGTTGTCAGAGGAATGGCTTGAAACAAATACAAGGCCTTAAGACATTTCTTTGAATTTTGAATTAAATTTAAACCCTAAATAACAGTTCTATTTTTTTCTCTCAGAAGCAAAGGATTTTAAATTTAAAGACAAATGTATTTTTTAAATTTCATAAAAGTTCTCTTCTTTGCATTCATTCTTCTAGTCATAGGAGTGAATAGTCCTAACCAATCAAAATACTGTAGCATAGAGACTAACTTTAGGTTGACTCGAATGGTCTGTCCAACATATTAAATTGATTTTATTATAAGTGTAGTTTCATGTATGAATGTATTTTCTTTTTTTAGTTAAATCATTAGAATAAATTAGCTCAGAAAAAGCCTGCTAGTAATCCCCCTATCTTGTGAAGAATGCATACTAGAGTAATTTATTTTATCCAAAATAAAGGGATGTTTGAGGGATATTAATCCATAAGAACCAATCAATGTGAAATCAGTGTTACAGAAAAACATCAGAAATATTTTCAGCGGTCCGCTTGGTCTATGATATGCTCCACTCAACTTTATTTTTAAGGAGATATGGTTCTAGGCTCTTATGGGTCTCTTTGCTTTTCTCTTACCTCTACTCCTGGTTTCAGTCTTTCCTAGTTGCATCCAAAGTTCACATGTTCACTTTTATATGTGATCCTCAACCAGACGACTGAGACTTCACGAGTAAAATCTGTAACTAGATCCTTTTTTGGAAAGAGACAATTGATGTTGTACCCTACATTTCTGGACCAATTTTTCTTTTCTGGAATAACTATTGCCAGAAGAGCCAGTATCCTCTTTTTCTGGTCTTGCTGTGTTTTACATTTTCCTTCCCAATGTTCCTTAGCAGGAAACCTTTCCCCAACTCTTGCTTGTCGATCTACCATGGGTGTCAGAAGGTAGGCCTTGAGGGTCGGTTTCCTACATGTTTTTGAACAAATCGGCAATTTAAGCTCCTCATTGGCTAAACACACGTGATCCAGGTAATCAGTGATAAGGTATGATTTCTGGAAAACCAGGATGTAGATCTACTGATCTAGAAGTAGGGGTGTCAAACTCCAGGCTTCCAGGGATGGTATCCTGCAGGTTTTTCAGAAACCAGGCCACTTGCTACCGATTATGTGTATCAGGTATGTTTTGTCATTGAAAAGCTACAATGGCAGGTTAGTTGGAAAACATGTAGGACACCGGCCCTCAAGGCCTGGAGTTTGACACCAGTAAGTCTAGAGCGGGGTGGCCAACCCTGGTTCTAATGCTACGCATTCTCCCTCCCAACTTGTCATTTATGGATGTATGGTTTGGGCCCCCTCCGCATCACTTTTTGATGTTTTGGGTGTCCCTAACTCAACGTTTTTTTTTTACATGCTGGTCCAAAGTTCACATGTTCATCCTCAGCTGTAATCCTTAACCAGTTGACAAAAACTTAAAGAGTTCTGTGTGATATCTTTGACTGGATCCTTGTTTGGAAAGAGATGTCCCATGTTGTACCCAACATTTCTGGATCTAATAGTCTCGTCAGGGATAATTATGGCCACTTGGACCAGTTTGAACTATATCGTCTGTATCTGGTCCTACAGTTTCCTTCATTTACTTTTTTAATGTCCCTCAGTCAAGAACTTTCACAAAGTCCTGTTCCTTAACTCTTGTTTGTTGTTCTAAGACCTGAAGAACCTTCTATCAGTATAGTTTCTCATGTTTGCTTCTGGACCGTGAAGACCTGGGATGTCTACAACTTAATCCACCTTTCTCTGCTTAATAGGAGATGCGCCAAAGGGTAGGAATTCCCTCTCCTTGCCGTGATTGATCTTTAATTCCGTGGTTGGGCATTGAAACTAACTTTGGGCCGCCTGCCTGGATTATTGGTTCCTAGTCTTGAGGAAGATATACAGTTGTGCTGTGAACACACAATTACTTTGTGATGTCAACTGTGTAGCGATATAATGTGACCCATGACACTGCTGGATGAAATGATCCATGTAGGTGTTGAAGGCAAGCCAAGATGCAACGCCATCCGTCAAAGGGAATAAACATCAGCAGGTGCATAGTTTGGTAAAGATCTATGTGCTGTGAATGGGTTCTTTAGTTGTGGCATATGCTTCAAGGCATCTCCCCATGCAGGTATTCAGGAAGCATCTAGACCCTTTAGTGGACTGTTCTTTGGTAGAAGAGCTAATCTGAGCTCCCCAAATGACCGAGCTCCTCATCTCAAATAGAGTGTCCAATAAATGAATAAAGGACACTTTTCAGTAGGGATCATCTGAGACAACCGTTAGAAGAAATTGAACAGTAAATCCCAGACTTTTGCTTATATACCCTTTCTTTAAATAGTATGTGGTTTATAGTTTTATAGCACTTTACTACTTTTGTAGAAGGTCCAAAGCTCTTTACGGTCACAGACCCATTCACCCATACACACACACACATTCACACACTGATGATAGCTCCGCTTCCAATCACTGGCTCCAACCTGTAACCAGCAGGAGAAATGTGGGGTTCGCTGTGTAGATTTTCAACATCTTCTCTGGAATACAGTGAAACTTATGAGAAAAGTTGATTTATATATTAGTATTTAATCCAGGACAGAGCGTCATTTAGAATAATTTTAGAAAATGTACGAGTTTCACATAAGAACAGTACAATTTAGTTGGTTTGTTGGCGAACAGGTTTTCTTCAAAGCATCTAGTTTGACTAATTTTTCTGCGTTTATTAACATGATCTCTATTGATTATCTCTGTACTGGTAACAAGTCCTAATATTTTTTTATTGTGTGTGTTAGATGGGTTCAGCTTCAGTCTTTTGTGGTCTATCCATCCACCTCCCGAGCTTCCTGAATCCCTTTCAGGATCATTGGGGTGCTGGAGCCTATCCCTACTACTGTTGGGTGAAGGCAGGGCACATACACACTGGTCAAATCACCAGTCTGTTGCATCACCACAAAACCAAACACTACTTGAGAAAACTTAAGGAAAGCCTGATGTGGTGTGAGAAAAATTAAGACTTAAAATCTGTTGTTGTAATAATAAAAATATTCATATTTTTTAAATATTAATGTCATTTATTTAAATTTGAACTCTCAAACCTCTTTATATTGAAAACAAAAAGTTAAAAAAAAAGTAGAGTGAACCATAATTTCATTCAAAAACTGTCACAAATGAACTTTTTTGTAATTGTATTTGTTCTCTGATGTTGTAAAACAAAAACAACAAAAAATTCTAAGTCTGCTCCCCTTTGACTCCCTACCGCCCTTCACTCATCACCCTCACATCCGTCAACAGTCTCACTCACTGGCATAAACCAACTCGGATGGCAGTCGGTACTTACAGCATATTTCCATCTGCTCTCTGAAAAATGGTCACCTGCCAGGCTTCCCCAATTCCGCCGGATGTATCGGCTTGGCAGCGCGGCACCACTAATTATACTGATCCCATTCTGGGCCGTAAAACTTTGCTCTTGCTTGAGAGAATATTTTTGGTAAAGCTCAAACTTTTTGGTTCTTGATGTCCACGGCCCATCTGTTGTATTTTTATGGACGTTTTTAAAGCCTGAGGAGCTAAATCCTTTAGCCTTACATGTTTTTAACACAAAAATGAGTCTGGTTTGAAATTACATGCCCTACTTTGTGAACGTGGGAGAGTAGCTGCCACTTTGAATCCCTGGGATATTTATTGACTTTCGTTCAGTTTACTTCTTATGTTTGTGTGTCATTTTAAAACACCAGAAAGAATCGCATGAACTTATAGGGAAAACAGCTGGGCTGGCTGTCTGCATCCCTTTGCTGCTGGTCCGCTCTCTGTCAGTCTGTCAGCGGTTGATGTGTTGTGGTTGGGACAATAACATCTGCGGACAGACTAACAAACTCCGCCACATCACTCTGACTTGTGGTCAGTAAGCTGTGGTTGGCAAAGCAGACCGCAGCCGGACTCATGCTAAAGTAAACAGAGAAAAACCTGAGATGCGCCACCGTGGATGTAAATATGGACTTTGTGTATTTCTCTATGCTAAAAGGATGAAGTCAGCCAAATGTTCATGTTTACATTTATTTCATTCCCCCTCTTTTGCTTTGTTTTACAAATAAGAATTTCTTTACACTTCTCTTCAAAGTCCTACAATTCAGTTTTGGGATCGTGTCCAGCCTGCTTCACATTCTGAAAAGAAAAAAGTTCATAAAGTTAAAGAGGATCAACTTTAGAGCTGCAATAAAAAAGGAAAATTCTGTTCCCTATAGAAAACAGCAACATTAAAAATACTGGTAAAAAGTGTGATATTACAGTAAAAAGTAAATTAAACTATTTCACAGAATTGTATTTGTTTTACAAAACAGTTAATTGAAACTGTAAAATTACCTCACATTATATTTAATGTTACTTTACAGATTTATCCAATATGAGGAAAAAATACATCAATTTTTGGCCAAAATGGTTGTCAAAGAGGAAAGGCAGCAAGAAAAAAGTAAAATTCTGTTCCTTTTAGAAAACAGCAAAATGTAAAAAATAAAAATTAAATAAAAACCTGTAATTTTCCAGTAAAAAGCAAATAAATTATTTAACAGAATTCCCCTTTCCCCACAAAATAGTACATTAAAGCGGTAATATTCTGTCAAATTATAAGGAATACAACAAGACCGTGTTATTTTACAGATTTGTTCAATATGAGGAAAAACATGATGTCCCTTTTTGGCCAAAAGTGGGTTTTGAAGCTAAAGAGCAGAAAAAAAGTACAATTTTGTTTCCTTTAGAAAAAAGCAAAATGTAAAAAAAAAAAATACACGTAATTTTACTGTAAAAAATTAATTATTTCAGAAAAATTGTGTGTAAGCAGTGTGTTATCTCTAATTTTATATGTAAATGGTGTATTTAAAAAGTGTATTTTTTTTTTAACAATCAATTTAGTTTTGGGCAAGCTGCTGAGATTTAAGGGTTTTTGTGTTTCCTTTATAAGTATGTGTCTAAAATAAAATAATCATTACCGCAATTAAATTACATTAAATTAAAAAAAAATAATTCAGTTAAAAAAAATTAGAAACAATCAGATTCAATTCTTCACCATCTTTGGTTGGTTTTAAAATGAACAAGTGGAAAATCTGCTTTTTAAATGCTTATAATTTTAAAAAGTGCTGTCATGGGGTTTTCCTCTCTCATGGCTTCCACAGATCAACGAGTGAACACAATAGGGCCTGCTCACCTTTAAGTCACCTTGTAGAAATGATTGACAGAAGTCCCGCACACGCTCCGTGGAAATCTCTCCTTCAGGAAGGAGCCACTTCATATCCGAGTCCCCATCGTAGATGCCCACACGTGGGAGGTCTTTTGTTGTCAAGCCAAAGTAGTTGATTGCCTTAAAGTTGGACTTCAAAGCTCCATTAATTAGCACAAATAAAAACTGGAACACAGAAATGAAAAGCTATGATGTCATTGCAGATCAGATGCTCTCCTTCAGATTGACAGACTTTTTGAGTTAAAAATGTAGATTTTAAGTGTCAGAGAGGGATTCTACCTTCCCTGTGAACTCGGGAGCCAGAGCTGCCAATTTCTCCTTCAGCTCAGAATATTCCTCACTGCCTCTGTTAGCAAAGATCACCAGATGTGTCCTCACTTCTGCATTAAACAGACCCACAGCTGTCTGTAAAGGAAATTACACATGGAACAGGTTGAGATAGCAGAGAAGCAGTACATTTTAGAATACTAAATATCCACAGCAATGACATGGTTTACTAATTAGAAAAAAGCAGGAGGTAAAATCAACCAAAAAGGGAAAGAGTTAATCAGTTATTTGATGACAACTAAGGCTGGAGCATTGACTGTACATGAGAACTGGACGGGGTGACCCCTCCCCCTTACATTCCAAACAGGAAGTACCTGCTGGAAGTTTGAATTCCATCACTACTCACGACTTAGCACACTATACAGTGTGTTTGCCATTTTGCATTCTGTCCATATCTGTCCAAACCCCAGAAGTCTCTGCAAAGAACCAGTGTGCATCGATGCTTACTAGATTTGTGAATATAGACCAAAATGCATTGCATTTGAATGATTTTTCATGTCAAAAAATGTTTTAAAATGTATTTTAACTCCAAGTTTTTATCATCACAATGATGTATGTCATTTAAAATAAGTGTATCAGAGGGTGTTCGAATTACTTTTAAAATCAAGAACACTAGATTGTCTTGCCCCATATAGTTTTTTTGTAATTAGGGGGAGGGGCATAACCATAGACTTCTATTGAGACATAAGCAACTACTGCTTAGTTACTATATCTAATATATATACTATATTCATCAGAACAACCATTCTACCTCTGCTACCCTTGTTTAACTTGTTCTAATCCTTTATTCATGTATTTATTTATTTTTTACTTATAAGCTGACCAATCAGATGCCTCAATAAAAGCATTTTTTGCCCACTGACCCCCACATTTAAAGTTCAAAATGTTTGACTAATTTTGTGTAACTTTAAAGTTTTTGAGGTGTGGCCGTTCAACAAGCTCACTTCTGTTTGGTAAAAGTGGTTGCCATAGAAAAGTGTGGGTGTCTTAATCGGTTCAGTTTTCGTATACAGCAATTGACATGGATGGACAAAGCATCTGTGACGTCTCCCAGAGAAAATGCTTCACCTCTGGTTCCAACAAAATAAAGTCAATTAATTTGCCATTTTTCCATGGTACGACCTTTGCTACTGTCATGGTTTAACCTGCTACTTCCCTCTCCAACCACCAGAGGGAGCGCTCACCTGAGTTTTAACCACACCATCTGTCTTCACCTGGACTCTGATCATCATCAGCTGTTTCCCATCTGCTCATCACTGCCTGAGTATTTTGTCTGGCTTCTCGCCTTGGCTCACTGCGAAGTCTTGTTTTGCCCTGTGTGCAGTCTGAGCAGCCTACCCATGTCTGATTCTCTGTGTTTTGACTCCTGCTATCCTGCCTTGCTCTTTGTGTTTGACCTATGCCTGCACTCTGACTACGTTCATGTCTTGCCCTCGCTTATTAAACCATTTGCACACGGATCCAAACGTGTCAGCCACTTCATCACAGCCATTTTGGAACCAGACTAGGTTAGTAAACAGTCATTGGTCCGAGTCGTTCTGAGTCAGGCTTTCATTGACAACCACTCTCACTAATCAGGAGCTTCGCGCTTTGAACTTCTTCTGAAAGAAAGGCGCTATATAAATTAATAAAGTTTGAGTTTGAGTGAGTTTGTTGGAAAGCCACATCCATTCCACTGAAAGCCCCCCTCCTAAGGGACAAGGAACATGAAGGAGTGGTCTCGGTGACCCTCCTCAGGAATATGAAGCTTGAAGGATGGCCCTGACAGAGAGAAAACCTGGCCACTACAGCAACAATTTTCCTGCTGGGTCCAGGGTGGTCAGGTCATTCTGTCTGTTCTGCCACCCTTTATGTTGCTCCATGAGTTCTTGTCATGGTTCGGTTTATTTACTAAATGTTTGGGGTTTTGGCCACCAAGCCCGGTCTCCTGCATTTGAGTCCTACTCCACTTATTACTGACAATCCGATTGACCATTTTATAGCTTGAATAACTCGTGAAAAAGACAATATACCATGAAAAAAATATATGTTTAGAAAGAACATGTTACAGAGAGATAGCAGAGCAAGAATGGTTGTTCTTGCAAATAGAATGACTGAGTAAAAGTTTATTTCTCTATAAATCTATGGGATTTTGGCTTTCTGGGACCAGCGGGCAACTAATATTTGGAATGCCGTGGGGAGGGAATACTGTAATCTCTTCAATTCTTATAGACAGTCAATGTAAGGGCTGGACTCACCACTTGGTTGTACTCTGTGATGTACCGGATCTCATTGGTGATGATGAAGTTCACCAAGCTGTCAAGATCGAACTTCTGGACCTCAGAAAGAACAATGTTACTCTTCCAGTCATCAGCCTGAATGACAGATCAAATCATCATCGTCCTTCCAAAATCCACATTAAACATTGTATTTTGAAGCTGCTATGATAAGGAAGGGCAGTATACTTTTCTGAAGAGGGTGATGGTGTCTGAAGAGATGTTGTATGCAGCCCACACCTCCTTCTCGGTACAAACTGCTGCCGGAACGGAGTCGACTTTTTTTGAAGCCTCCACAAGTTCCTTATATCCGTGACTCTCCTCTCCCTGAAATACACCGTTATATAAGTGTCTTTAGATCTTTTCACAGTCTATGAATTCACTTTTTTTGTCTTTCCAACTTTCAGCTTTTTCACTACTAATCTTGTCTTCATGAGTTTTCTATATTCGTCCAGTACGGGGTCCATGGAGGGGTCAGACTGTCCGACCAATCTACGTAGACCAATCTACACAACATTTATTTCTTTGGGCTGTGAAAGGAGCCTACAGAAGTACCTGCAGGGCTGGAGGCCCAACTAAAATTCAAAAGCAGGAGGAGGGAGCTTTGTGGGAGTTATATAATACTTATGCAACCAGACAAAAAGCGTGTGAAAGTAGGAGAAAAAACAGAAAAGAAAGTGAATCATATCTATTTCTGAATCCTTTTTTCATGAGCTCTGGCAATCCCATTTCTCATTTTAAAGTATGTATGTGTCCCTCCTCGGTGAGTCACTGCCCCAATATTTTCCTCTATTATTACCTACAGCTTCACGCTCCAACTATGCGCTCTCCTCATATGCTCCCTGCCTTTCTCCTCCAATCTCATGAACCTGTTTTTTTCTGTGCTTGCTCTTGTTTACACGAAGGTCATTGGAGCCAGCTCCACAGGTTTTCTTATGTACATGTATTTCCTGTCGAGCTTGCCATTTTCACCCACACGCAAAGTCTGGCCAAAGAGGTGGTCTCCATGGGCCAGGCACACTGCAGAGGCACTGCCAAGGGTGTGACATCAGGAAAAGAGACTTTCTTTGAAGTCCTTACAAAGCATCTTCAAGAATGTTGGCTAAATCTGTGCTTTTGGAACCATCTCGACTCCGAACCAATTTTCTTCAATGTCTGTTTTTTTTTTTTGCTTTATTTAGACAGGAAATTTGCTTCTCTGACCTCAAGGAAGCCGATGATCACCACGTCACCAGAATCCACGAAGGCTTCAACAGCTTTTGTGTCATCAAGCTTGAGAATTGAGTTATCTAAAAGACAGGAAAGGTGTGAGACACACAAATGACAGACTTGCAATGAATTTACAGCTTTTCCGTCAACACCGGAGTAGAGTAGAGTCAGGACAGAGACCAGGAAATGAAGGTACCGCAAACAATCATGCCATACCCACATACCCACGTCTAAGTTAGTGGTGGCAGACCCTGAGGACAGATAAATGTAGCCCAAAAAAAATTAAGTGCTTTTTCTATTAACCCTCTTCTGTCATGTCTTGATGACATCAAGGATTGTCTGACTTTAAGATTTCTAATTGAGAACTAAACTGAAGCGCTAACTTAGAGCAGAAGTGTCCAAAGTCAGTCCTCGAGGGCCGGTGTCCGAAATGTTTTCAAACCAACCTGCCATTCGTGCTCCTTATTAGCCAAACACGCCTGATCCAGGTAATCAACAGCAGTTGAGGCAGTGTTTCTGGAAAACCAGCAGGAGGCTGGCCCTTGAGGATCGACTTTGGACACCCCTTGCTTAAATCCTTAGTGGTATGCACCTGTAGGGGGGTTGACCCCTGTGAGTACTCAGGTAATTGAGTTGACCGGGCCTTTGAGGGTTGTAGAGAAGAGTGGACGCAGGATTGTCTTGCAGTTGCTTTGAGGCTCGTACAGCCTCCTCAAGAGAACGTACAATTGTCGTGCATGTGGTAAGTGTATCGTAAAGTATTCTTAAGGCGTTGCACACGCTTGTGACATATGGGTGATGCTATTGTACGGTTGTGATGCACACAAGAAGCCTGCAAGGAGCACTGACCTTTCACGTGAACAGCACTTACTGGTTCTTTGTGCAATTTGCAGGATGTGGAGGAAGGTCAAAAAACAGGAAAAATCTGGATGACTCACCTGTGTCTCATCTACGTGTTGTAGAACTGTTCGCTACGAACGGTTGCAGCATTCCCATAGAAATAACATTTTCTCTCTATGGGCTTGCCGAATCATTAACAACTTTAATATTTCATGCGGTCCACCTTTGTCCCCCATTCAGGTTTGTCCACCTTTTCTTCTGCAAAGACCCCCTTATCTAGTTGTAATGACATTTGTAACAATAGTCTTAGCTGCAGTTGTTGCCTTTTGTCTAGAGTAGGGAATGTCTAACATGTAGTACACTGACCTCAAGAGCCAATTTTTTCCAACCAGCTTGTCATTGAAGCTTCTTATTGGCTAAACACACCTTATCCAGGTGTTCAGTTGCAAATAAGGCAGGATTTCTGGAGATGCAGCAGGAAGCCGTCTGGCCCTTGAGGCCTGAAGTTTGACACTTTGGTTATTTTTAAAAATAGAGTGTTTAGTGTAATTGTAGGGTCTAGCTTTTTTAATCTCAGGCAATAAACAGTGTTAAACCCTTCCTTGCAGCCCTTCTAAAATCTCTCAGTTGTGCTGTAATGCTCTGTCTTTGTAGTCAGCCAGTCTTACTTTGTTTGTCATAGACATTTACAAAACGCTGCTGCCGGGCTTGTGGTTAGATCATAAAAAAGGAAACACATAACATCTCTGATTTTGGTGTCTTTCCCTGGCTGCCTGTATATTTTATGACATTGTGCTTACTTTTAATCATTAAAAGTCTTCCATCAGAGATTCATGAGTTAAGTTTAAAGTGCAAATTCAGAGGGGACCAAGCTTCCAACGATTTTTTTTTAAATAAAAAATGTCTTCATCTTTATTTATTCATCTTTGTAAAACTAGGCTTGCTTAATTACTGTATTCTTAAACTCCTCTTAAAGAGCCCTTTGCTCGGCTGTCAGAAATGTTAGAACTTTGGTTGCATCTTTTAGTAAATGAGGGGAAACAATTATATTCTTCAAATGTATTATTTGACAGTAGATTTTTTTCTCGAAATAAAATGTATAATCCAAGATTCAGGAGATTGATGGCAGTAAAAATATAACACTTCTGAATACTATTCCTTTACATGGTATTTTTGATGTTGGCTTCAACTGCAATAAAAGCTGATTTTAAACCCCCTACGCACCACAGTTTTCAATAAATATCACTAAAAATATTCTTTTTTTTAAAAGACCTGCTATAAAAATCCACAATTAAGTGTTTGTAGTGTTTGGTAGTTTTACACTAAAAGTAGTTTTTTATGTTATTTTTGGGTCCCCCAGTACTCAATAGCGGCTAGCGTGTAGCTTTTCCAAGCTCAAACCTTAAAAAAAAAAAAAAAAAAATTCAAATATCTTTTTAAATTAGATGCAACCTCATTGCAATTTAAACAAATATGCACAGAAATCTGATTTGTAAGCTAAAAATTCACCTGCGGTGTGAAAAGCCTTTAGAAGTAGCTAGTTAGCGTGCCAACAAATTTTAGCACAAAGCATTTGAGAGGTTAACTATCTATAGTTAATAATTAAATCATTCAAGTTATTATTTAAGCTGGAGGCTATCTATTTTATTTAAAGTTCAGTCATAAATAATATATTGAGAGTTAAAAAAAAACACACATACAATGTCATTTGGAGTGTCCTATGAAAATGCCTGTCTAAAAATAACTGGACGGTCCATTTGATTATTCAGTTGTTAGAAGTAGAGTGACTATGTCTCAATTTTTGTTTCTAAAAGTGATATAAATTCAACATATTTAGAAAATTTATAAAAAAAAGAAATCTATGAGGATTCAGAAAAGCCTTCAAAAAAAAAAGCTTAAAAATTAAGGACATTTAAATTACCTTTCCCTTCGGCAACAGCGAAAGTCATCAAGAAGACCTGTAAGAGTGTGAACAGCATTTTTTTTCCTTTTTTTTTTACTAATTTAAACACAAAAAAGCTATTAGCACTGTGCTGCCTCTTTTCACCTCCTTCAGCCTCCCAACAGCTAAGACCACTAGACCCTGTGTGGCCTGTGATTGGAAGGCGTGTGGGAATCACCCAGATGCTGTCAACAGGTGTGTGGATGTTGGACGACGTGTCACTGCCTCACAGGAGACGTGTATGTGGTTCATAGTGACATGAATAAGCTACTCAGTGTTAATGATACTTTAGTGCAGCACACCTTATTGTGATCTTGCATTTTTTTCTTAAACTTGTTCATCCAAATATCCTCACAGGGCAATAAATCCAACTATTCTTGTTACTTTCAGATACACAGTCCTGCTGTTAATATGTACTTTTGTACTTTCACCACAAGAGGGGCCCAAATGCTGTTTCTACAACCCAGCTTAAACAGAGTCTTGAAAAGAAAACAGTAAAACAGATTAATAAAAATATAAAGAAACTGAAACAAATTGTTTTCTGTAAAATATAAAATCATTGATTTTCAACTATTGTCCTTTTAATGTTGGTTCATCATTTTTTAGATTAACGTTCATGTAAAACATCATTACATTGTTTTATGTGGTTTGAACAAGTTATCTAAAATTGCAGGTGATTTCATTTAATTCATATCAATTACATGGAATTTTATGTTACGTTTCAAGAGGTTTTCACTTAAAAAACATAAGCTAAAGCATAAAATATTTAATTATATTTAATGTTTTTTTTAAATCTGATTTCAAAAATTGCAACATTCTTTGGTAAATGTGGCTTTGATTAAAAAAAGAAACTTACAAATTAAAATTACTAAATTAAAATAAAACTATATGAATGTTTCATTTGGTTCTTCTGTCAGACTTTTTTTTAACTATAAAACTGGTGTTTTTAATGATCTGAAAATTATAAAATGGAACAACATGTAGAAAAAGATCCTTTTAGTTATAAATACCTTTGTTTTTCATGTGTTCACGTGATTGAAAACAGAAGCGGAGAAACTCATTCTGCAGACAAGAGCAACCCTTACTGACAAGGTTGTATATGACAGCTGTGCAGCAGACATGCTCGCCTGACCCACCGCTGCAGACAAACTTCACATTATGGAATTATGGAACACTCAGTTAACTTTGAACAAATCAATAAATAAAGTTTAAACAAATAAAGCTTTGTTAGATCGATTAAAAAAAAAATGAAAGCATTCTTTTAGTTTATCCATCTTTTGTCCACAAGTTTTATCAATTTATTGTTTGTTACAGTTGTAAAGTATTTACCTTTAATGTATTAGAAAATATTATTGGAAATAATATTT
>NC_050512.1:22124197-22128673 GCF_002922805.2 Oryzias melastigma
TAACTGGAAGATGTTTCACCTCTGATCTATTTTAGAATTGTGAAAGCTTCTCAAATAAAAGGTTAAATGTCTTCAACTTAAAAATGTAAGTCAAGATGAACAATTTTTAAAAACTTTTTTTTAATGTATCCATATTGGATGAATAATAGTCTTTACAGATATCTTTATTTGGGTTTTTTAATACTAAAGTGAATTCCTTTGTGCCAAAAATAGACCAAATTTAACTTCAGCTCTTCTCTCCATGTACGTCAAAAAGAGCAAAACATTCGCTCACATCTTTATTTAATACAGGTATTTTAAACTGTGAATTGAAAAGTTGTGGGATGTTTTTGTGTTGCAATTGAATGCACAATAAGACCCAAATTAAAACAACTTCAATAAAGAAAATAAAAACAATATTGTTTTAATATTTTTTTCTTGACATATCAATGAATTACTTCATTTTTTTTCTCTCTCTGACATACCAAAACATCTTCGTTTGTCCCAAAGATGGAGGAAGAATCAAAAGATTAAAAAAATAAAACAAGGAAAGCAGAAATTTTCTAACCGTTCTCTAAGTATAAATATATATGTATATTCGACAGCATTTGTTTAATTTCTTACCACAAAATCAAGGGTAAAGATGGATTTTAGAAATTGCAGCACAGTTGACAGCAACTGGTTTAAACTTTAAACAGGGGAGTTCAGAAGGAACGCCAGTGATGTCATGGAGATAAACCTGAAGATAACAGATTACGGCGGTTAAGACCTCGGACAGATTTTTCTCCGGCGTCAGTTATACAAGCATGGACTGCGTGAGGCTTTGTCACAGACTCTGTGATCTCGCTAATCTTCTGAGCAAGCTGCTTCTGTACGTGCTGGTTGCTCACTTATGCAACTAGAACAGAAGATTCTGCAGATCTGGCCTGAAGATAATGAGATGTGAGAGAGAAACTTGTTTTTGAAAGTTGAGATATCTAAAATCAGAGCAAAAACACTGCGTCCATGAGGAGTTAAAAAATGGGCTGTGGGTAATCAAGAGACTGAAAATACAAGCTTTAATTACAGACTAGGAATAAAAATAGATCAGTCATTTGTCACCTGATAGCACAACAGGATATTATTAATCCAACAATTAGTTGTTTGCTGAGATAAAAAAAGACGCCTGAAAACCAAATTAGCTGTCAGCCACACTCAGATGAGAACTCAAAAACAAATAAAGGCAAAATAAAATACTGTGCCCCAGTTATAGCTGATTTAGTATGGAAATTAAAGAAAAAAAAACGTATTTTTGCCCGTCAGGCACTAAAAGGCTTCACTAGTTATTACCATCATAAACGCAATTTTTCCTTATCATTTGAAAGCAATATATGCTGTTACTGCATAAGCATTATATTTTCTTTGTGAAGTTTAAAGAATCTGTTTCATAAGAAAATTTACAAAAGAGAATTTTACCTTTCAGTATTGATTCTTAAACAAAAGCTGTATAAAAAAACGGAGCACCCGGTTACTGTGTCTGTCCTCTCTGCTTCATAGGGGAAAGTCATAATCCTTTTAGGGTCTGGACGCTGTCAGCTGGTCCCGCCACAAGCTGAAGAGTCACAACTTCAACCGGAAAACTGAATCCAACTGTTAAAAATGTGCAGTTCAGTTTCTCATATTTCTGAGAGCCGCACATTTGGTGAATTATTTGGAAATATTTAATGGAAAAAAAGAATAATTTTTGGGAGGTTGTGCAGAAGTTGTGTGTGTATTTCCAGCAAGATACATTCTGTGAGTGGAATTAATTGATATTTTTTTATTGAAGCTCACTACATTCATCCTTAAGCAAACAAAAATCTCCTTTAAACCTGAACTTAAGTAGCCCTGGTGATTAACAGAGTACTTTTAGTTCTTTGAACGTCTAAATCGGGAATCTGTTTCCGTTTACTTACTGATTTAAGCATCTCAAACCTTTTCCCGAAAAAAGTTGCCAACAGCATTATCTGCACATTACCTCTGTGTTTTTTCTCATGGCTCAGACTTCTATTTAACTGCAGAAAAGCAGCATTTATTCTTGATTCCAGTACAAAGAAATTTCTGGAAGCAACACGGGAGAATTTAAATAAAGAAACACATTTTGTGTACAGGGTTTACGATAATCCCCACACATGGAGAGTACCGACAACATGTTGTGAGACTGGAAGGAATCAATGACACACTGGAACCAGTATTGAAAAATACAGAGTAGTAATCATGAAATGGACTTGTGAGTCTTGAATAAAACTTTGAGTGACCCAAACTGCCTGGAAACATCATGTATTTACAGGAGCTGTTTTTTGTGGACAGTGTTGTATGAAATAAGGTCTAAATGGGACCAAATAGAGAAAGAAAAAAAGCTAGTCCTGTTCAGAGAGATATATAAACTGGACGGATAATCTCTGGAATCACCAATAGGATTCTGAATAGCTAAATGAAGCCTAAAATGGGCCAGTAGGAAGTTTACTCCATTCTAACTTAATGTTTAAAAATTATTGATTGGGCAGGACAAAGTACCTTTTTAGTCCAACTTCCTTGGCAACAAAAGTCATGCTGTCTGTCTTAATCTTATCATTTTTCTGTGTTTCATTTGTATCCATGTTGCTTATCTTGTTTATTTTTGTCGTTTATCTCCACGTCATTGGACTTCCGTGATGTTGACTTGCATTTATGGAGCTTCAGAACTGATCAGTTTGATGCTGGGCTGTAAAACAATAGAAATTTGTAATAATTTGGAATATTTTTTTAAGATATTGAAATTAAAAATGTTGTCTTTTGAGTAAAAAAAAAAAAAAAAAAGAAATGCTGGGGTCGGTGGGAGGGGTGAGCCAGAGGCGAGGTCCACAGTCAAGAAAAGGAGCACAGACTAACCACCTGGAATCTGGGAAAGAAGAACAACACATGAATCACACTGCACCAAACACGGAGAGCTGAATGAAAAATAAATTATTAAGAATAGAGGGAATTACTGTAGTCATGAGTAGAATATCGGTGCAAAGGTTATGTGAGAAGTCAGTTTTCTTCACATCAGAATTGACTGATTCACGTTTACACCATTAACAGTCAGAGTTACACTATGTCAAAGAGAGTGAGTTACTCAGGTGCAAAATCTCCAGTGTTAAAGGGTTATATTTAAGCAAACATTTTTTGGGTTTAAGTGGTAATTTTGGATGAAAATTTTCATCTCTTTGAAATGGAAATCCATTGAAAATGACTCCACTCTGAATCAATCCTCTAGTGGTCATTTGAGGAACTACAACTTAAAAAAGAGTTGGATCCAAACTCAGAATGTGGAGGCTTGTTCCAGCTTTTTCCAATTAAACATCCTTCAGCTTCTTAAAACCAGACAAGTAAAGACATTTGTCAACCGTTTGATTTAGTTTTTTGCTGTCAGCGGTTTTATTTTTTTCTTTTTTCAAAATACATTGCTCACATAATTTAGTGCCGATATAAACGACTAAATGCTTCACTGTATGGCGAGTCTGCTTCTATTATGGTGTGTTCACACCTGCCTTGGCAATGAGCGTTCAAGCGACCACTTTGAATAAAAAGTCGGAAAGTTTCAGACTTCTATGTTCAAAACTCAAATATAACGTCAAGGTTTTCATAGTGATGGTGTTCTGACAGTGGCGGGCCGTGCATTTCACACCTAGGCCTTCAGTAGTGCTCCATCTGAATCAATCCAACCCTCATTAACTATTTTATGGCAATAAAACTTCTACTGCAGGTACAACTGCCACACACACACCAAAAGCATCAACAATAACCTGATAAAATTTAAATATTATGTAGGGAGATAGCAAAATTTTACTCACCAAAAATCCAGATTATTTAAACACAAAATCCATCCTTTCTTTCCTCAAGATTTCAATCACTCTGTCATGCAGAATTCGTGCGTTTTGCAGATGGAAAGTGTTCCGCTGGAAAAGGCTGCATGCGGGAAATGTTCTGGTATTCCTGAAGCCTCTTGTGGTCCAGGAGGGAGACAAACATCAGTTTTTGTGATCTTGAAATCTGGTCTGTGTCTGGAAAATAATATTGTCGGTAGTGCGCGCGAGGATTTTGCGCTGCACGCGCCCGCGGTGCGTTCAGGGGCCTCGTAGATTTCCTCGTATCAGCTTCACTCCCGCTCAACGGAGTCACGGAACTCCTTTACCCGTGCCAGACAAAACTGTGCCACAACTTTACCCAGACATTCATTTTCCACCAAAAATCAGACGATGAGACGCTTTCCACTGGTAACATCTTCAAACCTGACACGCCGCTCCTCCTCAGCACCTGTGTCCGTCACATAACGCAGAACCAGAGCGAGCTGCGAGCTATCCAATCAAAGCTCGTGAAAATGCTGACGTTTCCGTGGGCCAGCTAGCTGGCGTTGTTATCGCCTACTCCAGATCTGATTGGTTGAAGCAACAGTTTGGTCGACATTTATTGTATGCTACAGGGCCCGCAGAACTGATTGTGAAGGCCTCCAGGCAG
>NC_050512.1:22128680-22146213 GCF_002922805.2 Oryzias melastigma
CTGTGTCTGGAAAATAATATTGTCGGTAGTGCGCGCGAGGATTTTGCGCTGCACCTCTCCGTGCTCTCGTAGCGCCCGCGGTGCGTTCAGCGGCCTCGTAGATTTCAGCTTCACTCCCGCTCAACGGAGTCACGGAACTCCTTTACCCATGCTAGACAAAACTGTGCCACAACTTTACCCAGACATTCATTTTCCACCAAAAATCAGACGATGAGACGCTTTCCACTGGTAACATCTTCAAACCTGACACGCCGCTCCTCCTCGGCACCTGTGTCCGTCACATAACGCAGAACCAGAGCGAGCTGCGAGCTATCCAATCAAAGCGCGTGAAAATCCTGACGTTTCCGTGGGCCAGCTAGCTGGCGTTGTTATCGCCTACTCCAGATCTGACTGGTTGAAGCAACAGTTTGGTCGACATTTATTGTATGCTACAGGGCCCGCAGAACTGATTGTGAAGGCCTCCGGGCAGATTTCTTTGACCCTAGCAACAAATGGTGCTGCAATGTGATTGGTTAATGCTTAAATAGGAAAATACACGTCTGGAAGCAGCGCAACCAGGGAGACAGCAATGAAAGGACGAAGACAGAGCATTTGGAATTATAGAATACGTATTCACGGAAATAAATAATAATTAATATCAGTCTGTGATTCAGATATTTTTAGGCCAGCAGAGAAGGCCTCGCAGGCCCTGACGGCCCGCCACTGTGTTCTGATGAGGAAAACATTGATGGTTGATAGAAAAATTACATTTAAACACTTTTTTTTCTTTCAAAAATTGTTCAAACGCAATGAATAATGGTCTATATTCTCGAATCAAGTGAGGCTCTATGGACACTGGTTTTTCGCAGAGACTTTTGGGAAATTTCCAGAGCACTCGATTTTGGAATGGTAGATTCGGACAACACGTACTATATAGAGCAGTAGAGAGTAGGGAAGGAATTCCGACAAAGCCTCTGGCCTTTTCCCCCTGCTAGCTTGATTAGCATTGCTAGTCATTGCATGCTATTTTCATATTTTTTGGCAGAAATTTTAAAAAGGAGACAAAAACACAAGTTCTGTGGACAATTTTTTTTATTGAATGTTGCTTGTTTTCCACACAGTGAAATAAATATGGAACAGGTTTCTCGTAGAAACAGTTTGGCTAGCACATTTTAAAAATGCTAAATAGCAGCTTTAACGGGAATGGGGGGAAACAAAGGGAAAATATTTGCATTCTGAATGTTAGAATGACATTTCTTTTTTTATTTAGCCAAATGCATTCAACATTTGTGGCATTTCTCACATCAGTGGACATACAAAAGTTTGAGCAGCAGGAAAGAGGAGGAAAGGAAAGAACAGGTTGGTTGGAAAGGCAATGGAAGGTAAAGTGCATGAAGGACCGAGATCTCTCTTTTTTTTCTATGATCAGACATCTACAGTGTTAAGCTGCTTCTTCTGTACAGCGTAGAAGACATAGAGGAGGACCACATGAGGAAGAGCAACTGCAAGAAGGGTAAGGGCAGCAGGAAGAGCGCTAAACAATTCCAAATTTGGCCAGGTCGCTGAGCTCCATGTCCCCGAAGGCTTCCCATGGGCAAACCACCGTGATGTCTGTGCCCAGGCCCTCCATGCCGGGAATGTCGTCTCCGAATCTGAAAAAAATAAAGAAACATAAAGTTTTGTATGAATTCAAACAGGTTTAGTGGGAGGAAAAGTCGTGGAGAAGGTGTGAACTTAAAGGAGAATCTCACCCTTTCTGTCCAGGTTTGGGCGCCTTGCTCTTGAAGGTGCGGGTTGTCCTCTGCTTGAATTTAGGAGGGGCCTTCCTGTCAGCGGGAGTTGCAACATCTGCCATTGTGGTTTGTTTTCTATAAGAGAAAAAAAAAAGAAACAGGAAAATTTTACTTACTACTTTAAGTAATCAGTCACTAAGAGTTAGGATACAGAACCGCAATGAGAAACATTTTAGCTCCAACAAGCACAATCAAAAGTACGTTCTCGAGTCATCGGTTGCTTACCGTTTCTCCGAAGCTGTGCTGTCTCTGTTGGCTTCTGGCTTGTTCTACACCTCTGTCGGTCTGAGGCTCTCCTTTTAAAGTCCTCCAAGCTGCTAATCCACTCAGGTTTTCGTTCAATCACTTCGTGCTGCAGCTCCACGCCTCACACGTTTGTAGCGGCTCAGACCCAAATAAGTGAGATGAAGAATACTCAGATATAAATACACGGAGTCCTTTCAGGCAAACATGTGTGTCCATGTGTACGTCACAGCAACTGAGAGGTTATATCATTTACTGATGAACTGCTGATTTAAAAAAAAGCCTCTTAATTAGTAAAAAGTTTACTTTAAACATAAAAAAATAAAGATAAATTTGCAAGAGCAAAAATAGAAGAAAATATTTAAAATAGTAATGCGGAATACTAGCCTTATATTTACAAAAATATTTGGGAAATGCAAATGAAAGCGACCAAAATCCTGCTGCTCCTATTTCTTAAATGTATATTTTTTGGGCTAAAAAAGTTGTTAAGTGTGTGTTATGATGTAATTTATCTGAGTGTGGTACATGGAATAGAAAATCTATATCAATCAATATAACAACTGTAAACAAACTTCTACCATAACAACAGATGTAAAAAAAAAAAAAAAAAGCTTCAAAATTTCAAACTGAATGTATCCGATGGATTCCTTTGTGAAGCACGGAGTTGGAAGTATTATGGCTGTTTTAGATTGTGGGCATCTTGTTGTCCCAGGATGGTTTTACAGACTCTAGCAAACTTTGTTTACTGAGGGAAAAAATGTCAAGAATAAAGTTTATTTTTTTAGAATTGTTTGTCTTCACATTGTATTTCAAAGTACACCCAAAATTCCACAAAGAGGAGGAGCTTCAAGAAATGCTCATTTGGGTGCACTAATTCTTTAACAGTGAACAAAATGGAAACAAGAAAAAAAAGCACCATCAAAATAAATTTATGCTTGGCGACTTCGTAGAAAAACATAAAAACATTAAATGCAGATTTATTAATTAGTACCAATGAGCCGAACCCTCATAGGTTCTTTGTGGACCAGAGTTTAAGGGTGCACTTTAGTCTATCAAACTCAGTTTCATTTGTTGTGCTAAGTATGGTTAACTTTCACAGTGCACTTTTGAGGGTGGCTAGATATGCTAACACCCATCAGCTGCTCTTTTAGGGGTGTTTTGTCTAAAAAAGAAGAAACAAAGCCTTAAAATGGATATAATTATTTATTCCGAAGTGTCTACGCCTTCGTTTAGAACACGTAAACGTTCAATGGTTTGGGAGTTCTCAGGAAGAAGTACAAACAGTAAGTAGTGATACAATTCAAAAATGTAAAAAGAGGGATATTTTCTAGCTTGGCTGTAAACAAAAATGCGTCCCGATTTGTCCTGGGTGAGAATCTGGGGCGCGTGACATAAGAGCGCAGATGCGATCAGTCACATGGAGGCAGATCAAGAATACTTAAGCATTCAGCTTTTAATCTGTCCCGCATCATGGCCTGAGTGTGAACCACAATACGCTTTTAATGACCAATTATCAGCAATTTCACACCATCTGACACAAACTTACACTGATTTAAGTAACTTCTGCAACATTTAATATAACACAAACTTTGTTGACATGTTCAGTGAACATTTTCAGTACAATAGTTAAATCTGACAGACGTTCAATTTGAAAATAGAGTATAAATAAATGATTAAAAGTGTCTGAAAGCTTTTAAAGACAAAGATGATGAGATACAATTTGATTTAAGATCAATTAATTCTTAAAAAGACATTCAGAAAACATTTTTAAACACCTATTTATCGGGTTGAGACCAATTTAGTTTTCGCTCCATGATGCTTCATTATGCAAGGTGCCAACGTCAACACATGGCAGGACACATTAAAGCAGGGATTAGAGGAGGGAGGTGGGAAGTATAAGAGGGTATAAAAGAGGACATAAAGTCAGAGATCAGCAAACACTAAAGCTGACCAGAGACCCGTGCTACTGCTCCGACAGGTAAGACCATCATTAGGATTCAGACTTCATTTTCTCTTAAGATTTTAGAGCAGATCTAAGATTTTAGAACTTTAACTTTTATGCCTTGAGTTGGTAAATTTGACATCACTTGCCTATTTTTTTAAGACGAGACTGAAGGATCTAAAAAAAAAAAACTTAAAATCAAAATGGATTTATACAAATCAACAGGAATACTTGTATTTGTTTCTATAAATACACCTATATATATATATATATATATATATATATATATATATGTATGTATAATAATTTTAGTGGCAGTAATTTTTTGTTCTTCTGTGGTTCTTCTTATGTCAGCATTTTTGTAGAAACATCTAAAAACAGCTTTATGAAATTGACTTCCCCTATTTTAACCTCTATCCCACCTGTAAAATTGTGTTAAAATATCATTTTTGATCATTTTATTTAAACTGAATATTAGTCTTGAAATTGTAATACTTTGTGACAAAACTTAAGTAAAAACTTAAGGTTTAAAGGACAAAATTACAAAAAAATGCAAAAAATAAAAACAACCTTTAATTTGGAAAAATATAGTTATCATTTTTTATCTTTATTAGTCAGGCTTTGATCTTCAAAGTGACATAGATGTAATCCACAAAATCAATTTTAGGCATCATATCAAGTTTTAGGATACTTCTTTTTGTAAATTAAAGTGGTTTTTGGCGTAAACGGAAAACACAGTGAGTTTTTCAAAATAAAATTCCTGGGAAAAGCAGGTAAAAAATGCAAGAACTCAATTTGAATTTATTTCAATGGGATAAATCTATTGATTTTCCAGGTTGATGTAAATAAGTCTGTTAAGTACCAAAATCCCTGACTAATCAGGGTTAGTTGACACACAGTAAGTGTATTAACTATATACTGTCAAAAGAGGACATGTCCCAGTCTATATCTGTGCTAGGACTAATCCTAAAAGCCACAAGTTTTAAAATACACCAAAGTATTTTGTGTAACCTTAATGTACCCAAACCTGGAGGAGTTATGTCATCTAAGCCCTCGGGGGTGGGGATCAAACCAAGATTAACCAACAGACTCTGTTCCTTTATCTTTAGACTGTGAAAAAAAGATGGCAGACGCAGCCGTTCCAACACCCGCCGATAAGAAGGCGCCCCCCAAGTTCAAGCAGAGGACCACTCGTACCTTCAAGAGCAAGGCCCCTAAACCCGGACAGAAAGGGTAAGATGGCTCAGTCACTAACAGGAACTATAGTTTTTAACTTTCTTCTCTGATAGTCCGTAAAAAAGATCCACAGGAGTGTAAACGTTTTCTCTTTGGTTGTAGATTCGGAGACGACATTCCCGGCATGGAGGGCCTGGGGACAGACATCACGGTGGTTTGCCCGTGGGAAGCCTTCGGGGACATGGAGCTCAGCGACCTGGCGAAATTTGGAATCGTCTAGAAAGCTCCTTCTGTCTTTACCCACCCCCCACTGTTATACTCTTCATGCACTGTTGATCCTACACCCATCTCCACCTGCCCCGTCCCTGAACTCAGGTTGTTGTGGTTCACAGAGACTCATCCCACTGAGCTGTACGCAAAGATGTGTTTATAGTTGATTTATGACAGATGTATTTATTTATATTTGCTTCATTGAGATGGTCTACCTTCCAGACCCCCGCCCCACATAGCCCTTTGCTCTTCTGAGAGACTGCAATAAGCACCCAAGGATGACTGAAACATCCCTAAGCTCCTCTCTTCTGCCTTTTCCGTCACCCTTAATCTCTTTGGAGCTATTTTCTCTTAATGTACAGATATTTACTAAATATATATATTTTTATGTTTATTAATGATTTAAAGTACTGTCAGGATACTGATAGAAGCTGCTGTTCCTTCTGTGAGTTACTGCCGAAGTTTGATGAATGATGACAGTAAATCAAATACAAATCTACTGATTGTAGCTGATGTGTTCAATCAAAACTGCTTAGTCTTGTCAATATCATGAAGGATGAGTTTTCCATCTGGATGGTCCTGATGACTCCATCGTTCATTTGGGTCATTATGGTATGGATTGTTATTAAACTGTGAACATAAAACTACGACTCTGATCATTTTTTCTAATAATGAATCCATGTGGGGGTTTTAGGGTTCACTTATGGATTTTATTAGTTTAACGATTTAGTTTAAATTCATTTTTTTTGTTGAACTAAAACTGTTGTTCCAAAGATGAATTTTTGGCATTTTTTCTACTTTCACACTGAAGTATATTAAAGTATCCTGCTTCTGCGTTCACGTACATTTTTAGTCCGTTTTCAGGCTCTACAAACAAAACTCAAATCTCCAACTCTGCATGCGTCACTAACTTAGTTTTTTTTTCTTATTAGGATCAGTTTTGTTTTATTTAACCAAAATACAATGTCAGAGTCAAGAGTTTACACTGTATTATTTGTTTATTTTTCACATATGGTTTCAATGAACCAAAATGTGAGTAAAGACGTACTTGGGGTTTCTGTTCTCTTGTTATTGTAATATAATTACTGAAATTTAAACTGTAATTCATTACATTACTCCATGACTGACAAAAGTAATTAAATTACAAGAATTTGTTACTTATAATCCATTATCCCAGCACTAACTGTAAGCTAAGTCTAAATACATTGACACGAGCAAGGAGATGAACTTATGCAGATTTAACTCTTAAACCTCATATATTTGTTCATTTTTCAAAGGTTAATGAAACTTATTTTAGTTAATTTTATTACATCTACAGTTTCTACTTTTTTTTGCTGATTTTGACAAGGAATCAGAGTTGTACACTAAGGTAATTATTCGTCACTTTCACACTGGGGTGTTTGGTCTGGACCAGTGGTTTTTTTCTTTTTTTCTCAAAGATGTTTCACTTTGTAAAGAAGTTTTGGAAGCTCATCTGAAACCTGAACCACCTGAGAGGAAAGATCTTAGTTTTTGTGAACTCTGATTTGGGGAAAAAAATAGAGGAAAACAAAAGCATTTTAGGGAAAGTTTGAGTTGTAAAAAAAAAAAAGTAAAAAAATAAATAAAAAATAAGGGGAATACAAAAACTGCTTGAAGAATAAATTCAATAGAATTTGTGAATTGTGAGAAGGTAAAAGAATGAATAAATAATAAAGTCACATCAGTCAAAATGGTGTTATGCTCAGACGCACATCAATATATGATTGTTGGAGTTTCTTATGTGAAAAATCCAATTATTTACTTAAGCCATTGTAATTGTTCCCAACTACAAATACAGTAAAAAATAAGCATGCAGATCTATATTTTTAATATTGTAAACTGATCAGAATGTGTTAAAATGTGTGTATAGGGGGTTGCTGTTGGTAGCTGTGCTGCAGAGGTGGAGCGGTCAACCTCTGTGTCAAACAGTCTTTGGGCATGACACTGAACCCCATAATGCTTCAGGTAGTATTGAATAAATTGGAGGTTTTTTTTTAAATAAAAGCTGACCAATGATAACTTTTTTGTTTTTTGAATTAAGTCTGATTTGATTAACATGCTAGTAACGTGTAAAGGTTTTATGTTTGGATCTATAACTATTATCCATGTAAAAAAAACTACAAAGAAAGACATTTTAAAGTTAATTAAATGGCTTTAACTTGCTTACATGTTGAATATATTAAGACTGATGAGATGCAGTCGTCACGTGAACATTCATGTTCATTTGTTTTACAGCCACAAGAACAACGACTCAGTTTAGTGCAAAACCATATATGAACCATATGTTGATTGTTGAGCTTTTTTTATGCATCAACCTCAATATGAACATTTAATTTGACTTAAAATTCTACAAACTACTAATATACTAAACAAAACCTTTAAGCAATTCCTATAAAGTTACTAAAACTCAGTTACAAAGAAGTCTGATAAAAGGTTGGAAAAACAGCTTTGAAGAGATTTTAAGGAGGTTCTACAGTTCAGACTGATTTTCCAACAAAACCAAACAATTTTTTTATAATTATTTCACTTATTTAAAAAAAAAGAAAGAAAAAAAACCCCAAACTTTTTTTTTTTTTTTTTTATAAAAAAAATTGAAATTAATTAAAATGATTTTCTGGCCAACATTTGAATTTATTTATTTGTTAAATAAAGAAAATCTGATTTTTTTTGGTTTCACAAGCTTCCTATTATTGATGGTGTTTCCTTCTTCAGAACATACGGAACTGACAACCTTTCTAAAAACTTCTCAAAATCAAAGCAACCACTGTTACTGAAAAAGTAACTTTCAAAATAAAACCAGGAATCTCAGTCACAACAAAACATTTTTATATAAAACATTGTACATGGACATTCAATAACAAAATAACCCCAAAATAATAATAATAATAATAATAATAATGATAATAATGGCAGTCAAGGAGGATCAAAACAAGACAGGACTATTTGATGAGAAAAATACCAAAAATGACCACTTTTTAAATGTTTTTCTTAAACAGCGTGGCATAAAAACCATGATAGGAAAATGAAGCTGCCACATTATGTCATTAATAATATTTTTTTACATGTCTTTTTTTTTTGCCAAACAGTACTGTGCTCATGTTAACTAGTGACTGACCACCAGCTGCCCGTACAGAAATTTAGTGGTAAAGGGTGCAGCAGGATCTGCAGCTCCAAATATAAAAAGACACAAGATTCATGCAAAACCTTTTTTTTAACCTGGACAAGGATCGCTCATGCTGGTTTATCCATGCCATCAGTGGTTCCAAAAAGTCCTTTTTTCTTCTTGTTTTGGTAGCACTTTTTAAAGTTAGAAACCAGAACATGCTGGGGGACTCTTACCGTCTTTGGCTTGTGCCCTTATTTTTTTTTTCTCTAGAACACATTCTATATTGTTCAGAATATATTATCCCTCCCCAATAAAAAGTTACACTGCGAGAAGAAGTATGTCTTTAAAAAAAAACAATAATTTGACGTTTTTTGCAAACGTGAGAAACGGAAACAAAAGTTGAAATAAATTTTAAGGACCTATTTTGAACACAGATCACATTCTGTATGTACGGATAATAAACACTTACTGGAAATCTGGAGCAAGCTGACAGATTTAACCACTGAAATGTCAGGAATCTGCTTTAGAAAACCAAAGAATCAAAAACATAAATTGTAGTAAATAGAAAACAGAAAAGTACACAAATGATTTGAACCAAAGTGCCACACATCTATACTCGTTCACTTCAACTCTGCAGAAATTCAACACATAAAAAGACCGATAAGAGAAAAGTCCAGCTGTTTATGTCATTTTTATGATTCAGCGTCATGCCGGCAAATCCTATGATCGATCAAGGCTAAAAAAATACCAGCCCCGATTGGCTCAATATTATAACAAAAAAAAAGATAAAAAGAGACGATAGGATAATGAGAAGAATAAAACACAGAATATATTTATACATACGGCAGAAAAATGTGCTTTCTACAAATCTTTGGAACACAAACAAACAAAAAAAAAGCCAAAAAGCCACGTTTTAGAAATATAGTGTACAATAGTATAGAAATATGCACAATAGTTATGTGTTTTGCATTTAAATATTTGCTATTAACTCACTAACTGAATCTCTCTCTTGTTCGGTAATTGCTGTTGGCAGCATCTTTAATGCAATTACCATCTAAAATATACTTAAGGAAGACTCAATCGATGCTGGACTCTATAAAAGACGGAGCACGGGGAGGAGGATCGAGATAAAAGTTGGTTTGGATCATCGAGTACCTGAGCTGCAGGCTTGTGGGCGGATCTAGTTTTGGACTGAACTAAAGAGGAGAAGGTCTGTAGTGTCGCACTGTCCGTAGTGTTGCTTGCACACAGTTTGGTGAGATCCCATGCAGGAGAATGTGAGACACTCGTGTTATATATCTGGAGTATTTGCAATGTCGATACTACATTTATGATCTATTTTTTTGTTGAACCTCCATCACACCAGCAACTGCTATGCAGCTGAGTCAAACAAAATAACGGCATCATAATAATGAGTAATTACAACAGTAATAATAATAATAATAATAGTAATAATTTGGTACTTTTTTTCTCTCTAAACTAATTTCTTTGCATATCAAGAACTTTAAGTTTAAAGGTTTACCATTTCCACATACTAAGAAAACTTGAGGTAAGGAACAGCTCTAATAAACCCTCCCTCCGTCAGCTTTCCACGCAACAGTGCAGAGATGCGCCTCGTCTCCTCGCCATCCTCCTCCTGCATTTGGGAGGATTCACTGCTGCTTTTTTTTTTTCTTTTTTTGTCTTTTGAGTGCCTTCGCCACCATGGTTCCAGACACTTCCCGTCATCGCGTTCTACCACGGTTTCGTTTCCCCCGCGCTCTCTTTCCTCAAACGGACGGCCTCGACCGGCGCCGGGCTCTTTCATGCACGAGCCGTTTCTCGCGTCCGCACACACAGCTGTTGGAAGAACATCTGGGCTCCCGTCCCCAAACCTTGTGCAGCTGAGTGCCGAGGGGATAAGAGGAGAGGGAGGGGACTATAATACAGTCGTGCAACAGGGAAGGTGGCCGTCATCAGTCTTCATTTTTTTTAATTTTTTTTTTATTTCTTCTTTTAAAGTTAAGGCCATCCTTCAGTCTTTAATACAGCATTCCTCTATTTATGTAGTAGCGTATATAAGAACATGTGGGACTTCTCTGGGGTGGGGGGGGGGTCTGAAATATCTTTGTTGTGGTCGGCTCCACGCTTTACAGCAGGGTGCAATCCACCTCCATGACACCAGGGGGAGCTCTTTCAGACTAATTCAATGGAAGAGAAGAGCTCCTTGGGAAGTGTAGTGTCTTTAGTAAGGGGCAAATCTACTGTAGCCCCCCCTGTAGAGCGTAGCCTGGAAAACAACATATAGAAGCAATGAGAAAATAATACTTTAGTCTAAAAAGTCTGTTGAATAAAAAAAACTGTTCATATGTATATACTGTACAAAAATATTGACCCTTTTTTGAAAAAGTAAATGGTAAAAAATAAATCAGCAAAGGTTTATGTCTAAATTTGTTGAAAGGAGCTGCTAATTTCCCAAAAATTATATTGAAGTACAGATTTTTTTATTTCAAAATACAATAAATCTATTTCATTTTTAACCAAAGCATGAATCTGACAGTCTCTACTGTATAAAATAAACAACAAAAGCTAATAAAATGTAATGAGAACAATGCAGCTGAGGAAGAGCAGTGGTTCCAAAAATAAGAAAACCTGAACTTTAAGTCACATTTATGTCTAACCTGTGCTATGGAACTCAAGAACATTATTTATTTATCTGTATTTTGACCTTTAGAATCCATCTGAGATTTAACAACAATGCTTCACATTTTTTGTATTTCTTATTTTTGGGAAGATGGAGGAACAATACATGTTCTTAGTATATTGTCTTCACTGATTGTTTTATCCACTCCAATAAACACTGTGATTTTGGTATTTTTAATATGTTCTTGTGGAATTTTTCTCATGACATATTTTAAGAAAATTAAGCTTAGAATTGCATTGTTGTGAATTAAGAGAAGTCGCAAAAGTGGCATTTGTAAAAGAGTGTATTTGTGAATCAGCCTTGAGGTTTTTCCTTTTATTCCTGGAATCCATTTTTTTTTTTTTTTTTTTAGGAGTTTTTCCTTACCGAGAAGGAGGGTCTAAGGGCAGAGATACCCAGTTCAGTTTTGTCTGCTTAGTTTATTTTAGCAACGACTGACTTTCTGCTTTTGTACAAAAACCGCTATGAAGTCTAACAAGACAATTGTTTGTGAAATTGAGCTTTATGAATAAAATATACATCTCTCAGAAGCACCTCTTAAATAAAAAAAAGAAATAAATTGTCAGATAAGTGATTTACATTTCTATTTTTTTATATAAGGACCTGACCTTCATTTGGGGCAGCAGTCAAGCTGCATTCATGCATTAGTAATTTGGCATGTCAACTGTTCTGCTGACACAACACTGCAACATTTTTAAAACTGCACTTGACCTGCTGCAGTCTTCTGCTGCAGATCCTGACATAACGATGCTGAGAGGAGCAACAGAAACCGCAGAGTAAACACGCCGCAGTCTGACAAGCGACCACTTTGTATATTTAGAGAAGTGCAATTAGAGGAGGCTGATGCCCTTCAGGTACACACAAAAATAAAAGGTTCAGAGGTTAAGTGTTAACTTAAGAGCTTCAGACTTTACTTTATTCAAGGCAGTGAGGCTTCAAGACTCAAGAATGACTAAAATGAACCTCTTTTGTCTTGATTAACCCACAATTCTGCATAGATATCAGGAGTTAAAGACTAAAATCTAAATATGCATGACTGTTCAGTCTAATAAGAGTATCAGCAGACTTTCGTTAACACTAATTCAGATTCTTAGAAATTATGAAAGAAAAAGGGATGTGATGAAGGGGGAAAGAACCTTAACATTCCTTTAGCATGTTTTCTCTATCCTAAAAAAGAAAAAACAAACTAATGATCATTATTTGATCCATTTTAAAATCTTTACCAGTAGTATTTTTAGTATAATTATGAATTTTTTTTCCAAAATAAAAAAGTAGCAGTAAGTCCACCTCTACTTCCTGATCTGTTTACCTGCTCTCCCGCTAGCTTACAGCCCCACACAATCCCAAGCTAACATTAGAGCTATCCAGCCATACAGTTTGGATGAGGAAAACAAAGACCTACATGGATCTATTTGTCAACCACTGGAAGCATCAGAATGGAGTAAGGAGCTTGTGGCCCACCCAGTGTATTTTCTACATCACATACACAAGATTTACCAAAATGTTTTTTTGTATTCTCCTGATTCATAAAAATTTGAATAAAGAAATACTCAGAAATATAATTTTCATCTTAATTTTCTTTAAATATATCCTCCATCATGGGAAAAATGCCACAAGAACATCAGAGTTTATCCTTAATAATGCCTTGTAAGGCATGCACATGCATAGAAAAAGAAACAGATGGCTGTTTTGGTTTTTTTTTGGAAAAAGATCATAAAATCAGCTGCTGTCCAATCACAGATGCAGTTGATAAAAGAAGTATGATTGGTGGTGCTCGTGCGAGACGATCTTACCATGGCTCCAACCCCATAGGCAGCTGGCGCGAGAGCAGCATGGTATGGGTCTGCCGTGTAAACTCGTCCATAGCTGTTGGAAACATCAGAGAAGGTTCAGAATAAAAAAAAAATCAAGTTTATTTATTTGTGTTCGATTAATCCATTGACTGTAAATGAGAACTGGACTGAGTGAGCCCTTCCACTTCAGGTTCCAAACAGGAAGTACCCACTGTGATTCCACAAGCCAAAATCCTACCGACTTAAATCGAAATAAACAGCCATTACTTAGTCATTGATAAGGATGTGGACATCCAACAAACTCAGTCTCGATTGACAAGAGTGGTTGCAATAGAAACGTTGACTCAGACTGCTAACTGAAGTCATCTAGCTCCAACATGCCCTATTACCATAGCATAGTGTCCCTAAAAAATGGCGTCTGAATTTACTTCATTTTTCTTAGGATGATGTCACACTAACTCAGTTCAGTTCTTTTATACAGTCGATGGGTGAAAGTCACTAGAGGAGCCCAAATAGCCTAAACCCGACTGACTCACCTGTCACTGTACGCTGCAGCTGCTGCGGCCGCGGCTGCCGGAGTTGCTACAGCAGCAGGCTGGGCGTAGCGATACGCTGCATAGCCGCCCTGCAAGGAGGTGAGGAAGAGGAGAGAAAATGAAAAGAAAAAAGGGGGGGGGGAAGGAAGATGAAAACTTCGCTCGCCATTTTTCCTTTCCAGAGCAGAAGACTACGGTGTTTCTAAAGGGTTACATTGTGAGAGGAAAAAAAAACTGCTGAGAGGAGCAAAAGATTAACAAGCAAGACAGTCAGCAAAACTGGCTAATCTGGTGCAGTACAGCATTCACGAGGATGTAGCTCAGGCTCTGTGTGGCTCTCTTACTCCATGACTAACTCAGCAAAAATAGCCTTAATTGTGCATGATGCCTTTTATTGTTGGCAGCACTCGAGTGCTTCATCTTTCCCAGCGTGAGTTAGCTGGAGAGGAAGAGAGACTCCATTGCCGTAACTGTACCTGGACCTCCATTCCCCTTCCAAAAACACACAGTGAGAGAAAAGGGAAGGTGTGGTGAGATGATTGTGTCATTATTTATGTTTGGGGTGAATAGCTCACGCACATATACATTTAAAAAGGTAAGGCAAAAACAGCCAGTTGGATTAAAAAAAAAAGGCAAAAATGCTCTCATGTGGCCAAGAACCAATCACTGACAGACACAGCATGCTTTCCCCAATTCAGAACAAAAAAACCCTGGAGGAAAAGAAAAGAACAAACACACACCACTGCATTCTACCCTAAAGAATCAGTCACGATCAAGTCCCTGCAGTCAGAACCACACAGTGGCAGCTAACGGAGGGAGGGGGGCTGGAGGGGGAGAAAAGGGAGGAGAATGGAAAGATCTACGGAGGAAAAGAATCACATGAAAGGATGAGGAAAAAAAAGATGCTGACCAGATCGTCTGCTTTAATGAGCAGAGAAGAAAACAATGGAAGAGGAAGACAGATAAAAAAAAGTGAGACGAAGAATGAGAAATATTTGGGGAGGGCGAGGGAAAGTGGGGGCTTGTCAGCCTTGTAAGTACATCCGCATGCTGACACTGATTCAGTTAGCATGCCACAGGTGAAACAGATAGGGAGATTCCTGGAAGGGGTCTGAATAAACTGCAGAGTAGATGCTTTTTCCCGTCATTCAGCACATCCATCAGGGTTCTATCAAGCTGCAGCAGACCGCATCCCTCTTCCTTTCCAAAGAATTTATTTTCTCAAGCTACAAATACATCCTTTACCAGGTCCTAATGAAATGTGTCTTCTGGTTGTGATTTAAGCCAATCAATTTAAACTGCTAGAATATTAATCTTGGAGTAAGAAACCTTTTAGGGAAATAGGGAATTTGCTAAGAAGTTTGTCCCAGCTTAGAGGTTCTGAAAATATCCTGAGTACTAGTACTTTTTTTTAACTGATTTGTGACAAAGTAAAATATATTTTATATTAAAACAATATGTAAATGTAGGTGAATATATAAAAAAATATATTGTTATGAAAATTTAGGTCAGGGGATAATAGAGATCCTTTGTAATATTTGTAAAATTATATTATTATGATACAGTAAAAGACATAACCCAGATTCTCGCCCTTAAAACCAAATGGCTTGGGTAGAAAATGAAGAATAAGGACAATTATAACTGCAAATGATATATATATATATATATATATATATATACATATATATTTATAAACATATATATTTATACAGTATACATACTATATACATACATAAATATATATATATTTTTTATTTAAACTTAACACCAATATTCTTATATTTTTATTTGTGCTTTATCCTTTTTCGATGACTTTGAGTTCCATGAAAGGCGCCTGATAAATAAAATGTATTATTATTATTATTATGTCCATACACACAGTGTCTACATATACCAGACCCTCCAGGATTTTGCGGCTGATATTCATGATTGTTGTGCCTAAAACGCCTGATATTACGGCAGCTTTTGTCAATAGTTCCAACTAAAGTTTCATTTTTTTTTATATATTTTTTTCTAAAATCACCTAAAAAATGTGAATTATTAAATGACCTTTACATTCTCATAGTTCAACTTTTTTGTAAGAGGAAAATACAGCATCATTACCATATACAACATTGTTGTGCTGTCATCTTACATAGATAGAACTGTGAAACCCCAAATGAACTTTCGGGCCTCCCTACTTACAATAATCAACAGATTTGTGTATTGATTCAAACATACTATAGAATATAACAGCATTTTACAGGGAAAAATTGCACACTTACTGGTAGAGGAAGACCAAGACTTTGAGGAGCTGATCTGGTTTCTTCTGTCAGTAGTGATCTAATCTGTTTAAGAGAAGGTTCTCTCAGGTGTCTGTACAGTTGCGGAGGCGGTTCTAAGCGCAAACGCGTATGTAATGATCGTTCACGCGCAGCATGCAGAGAAAAAAGACAAGGAGGGCTAAGGACAGTTGATAAAAAAGAGCACGGCTCCCGGAAAGGAGTCAGAAAGGACATGATCGCAAAGCTGCGTTGTCACACGTGATTGGTGTAACGGTAAATTGATCAAGGTTGCAGTGAAAATGTAAAGCTGAAAGGTGTGCAACAAATCATGGTGTTTGCTTGAATTTGCGTTGATAGTTGAGTTCGCAACATCGCGAAATCCTGGAGGGTCTGATGTATATACAGTTTACACATATATATATATATATATATATATATATACAGCTTTATGTATATATAAGTTTATATATATGTTTTATAAATATATATATAATTATGATAAAGTAAAAGACATAATATATATATAAACACCTTGAAAAGAAATGAAAGAATAAGGACTACTAAAGCTGCTTCTTTTTCACTATTAGTGCAAATTTCCCAAGAAATACCTGACTGATATAAAGAATATATATAAAAAGATATTTAGATAGATACAGATATAGAAATGTATATACATATAAAATGTTATTGGTCATTTTTATTCATATTTTTTTTATTTATATAACTTGGAGTTCCTGGTTAGTACCCTAAAATACATTTAACAAATACAAATGCAAAAGTATATGTATATTTAAATAATTTTATATTTATAATTTATGATTCATAAAAATCTTTTAAAAAATTTAATGTTCCAAAAAGATTAGAAACTTTTGTTTTTTGTGTAAATATATGATTGTAGACTGGTATAGAAAAAAGAATATATATATATATATATATATATATATATATACACTTTAAAAAGTCTTGTAGAATAAAGTTTCATGGTGACTTCACACAAGTTAATCAAACCATGTTGACATTTTAGACCATTTTGCACTGGGAAAAGAAGGCACAACCATTGTAAAATAAATATAAGAAAAAAAAAGTTAAATTTTGGGTTGGGTCTGATTGGATTCACCACTAATCTTAACTTCCTACTTCTATCCTGTAAGATATGCCATTCATCCAGATTGGAACTTTTTCTTTCTCCCCCTTCCGTAACTCCACCCCTGTCAGAATCCAGTGAGTTAGTAGAAGAAGACAGAGAAGGCATTTCAATCTCAGATGGTCAATAATGTCTAGCAGCACGCAGTCATTGGAGACGAGGAGAATGCACACTGGCTCTCACACAGAGTGTGTAAACCCTACCTGGGCCAATCTGCCACTAATGTCCTGAAACACTAGTCTACAGAGAGAACAGAAACAGCTATTGTCAACCTGGTCACACACGCGCACGTGTTGCACACAGGCGCGCACTCATGATCACATTGGCAGAAACTTGCGTACAAATGCACAGAAACAAACCCTAGAAGAGTTTACTCGTGAATGAGCGTGTGATTTAAGTGTGTGGAGCAAACACGGGGGGAGGATCTATGTTTTTCTGGACTCTCCAACATGGAAATGTTTGTAATAATTGGTTTCTCATGAAAAATTGAAATATGGAAAAATTGTGAATCAAAACGCCCAAAAGTTCACACCTCTATGGGTTTGATCCGTGCTGCGTTCACAGATGAAAGCCCACAGGCAAA
>NC_050512.1:22146244-22155691 GCF_002922805.2 Oryzias melastigma
GACGGGGTGGATCACCGGAGGAGACTCAGGCATACTTACATAGAGGTCAGCGGCACCGTAAAAACCCTCCTGATACGCCATCACGCTGAGAGGGAGACAGACCAAAAAAAGGGGGAAAGAACAGAAAAGAGTACACAGAGCGGTGGAGGGATGTCAAAAGAAAGAAAAGAGAAAGGGGTGATGCGCCACCATGTGGGCAGTGCAGAAAACAACAGAGACGAGTGACGATTGGGGAAGGGGGGGGAGAAAAAAGTGCCAAACAGATTGTGAAAGACAGAGAGAGAGAAGAAGAAGGGTGAGATCATTGCACACCGTGCAGCATGCAAGACAAAATACCACCTCTTTGTATACAGATGTACCAACTTTTACTACTTTGAAGTAATAGTTCACTACAACCTCTTCTACTTAAAATTTTAGAGGTACAAGGAAATGGTATTTCTGCTTAGTAACCTGTCAAAGTCCAAATCTGAATTTAAAACCAAACAAAATGCATGCACAATTATTCAACTCTATTTTGATAGCAGGTGGATCATGCTTTTAAAGAAGACAGTCGGCTACTTCTTGTCACCAACATTAATTTAACTTTTTTTTCTTTTTGTTTCTACTGATTTGTTTCTTAAATTTTTACCCTGGATATGTAGGGATGGCGGGCTGGGGGACGGCCGCTCTGACGGCACTGTAGACGGGTCGGGCACGCCCCCGCAGGTGAGCGCCTCGAAACGTTGCAGCGGTGGAGGCAGCGGCTGCTGCCGCTGCTGGGTACGGGAATCCCGGTACTAACAAAAACAAATTATAGGGAAAAAAAATTAAAACAAATGTTACCAACAAAATGTCAATATCTACAATAACCATTGTTACTATTGTATTTTTTTCCTTCTAAAATTTATTTGAGATAAAAGGGTTGAAAAAAGCTAAAACATAACTAAAACGTTTACTTATTTGAAAAATATTTTTTGCAGAAACGGGTCAAAAATATGTGCATAAAGGTGCATTCATAACAAAAGCATTTCGAGCAACAAATTCGCATGACTCGTCTCTCTTTTGTCACGCGGCGAATTCGCTGCGCAAATTCAGCTGCTGCCAGACCCCAGCGCCATTCGCCAAATCACATTTTTTTAGTCTACATCACACATTTTCTTGAACGTTTTATGACATATTCTGGAATTTTCTTCTGTTTTCAGTTTGATTCATGTTTCACTGTACGTGCTAACAGGGGTATTTTATTTTCTTCCCATCAATGTTACCTTTTATAAAAACGACTTGGCTCACATTATTTTAGCCCATATAAGAACACTTTTCCTTTTTTTTTTTTGCTGTTTTTTAAAAAATAATCCAGAATTTGCTACCGTTTTCAGTTTGATATACGTCTTTCAGTTCCACTTTTTACAACCAAAGCAGGGCAAGCACATTTTTCATAAGCATTTAAACATTTTGCAAACTGAAAAATAAAGTAAATTAAATCTAAACATTTTAATAAAATACCCCAATAGGACATTAACTGGATATCTGACAGATGGCATAGGCGAAGGTTTAGAAGCTGGCAAGAAATGTTCCGTATTTTTTGATCTGAAGTATAAGTTGCAGCAGAGAAAAATCGATAACAAAAAAAAAGTACGGTATATATTTTTAAAAAAAGGCACAAAAAAGTTAATTTATTATACCAGTTTTTCTTTTCTACAACAAAATATCGTCTTCTCGTCTTACCTGTATAAAGTTCAGGACTGTACATGGCTCCAACCATTGGACTTAACTTCCAACCAGCTGCAAATAAGGAAAGAGAATTTTTATGGTTTTCCCAATTTTGTATATATTAAAATGAATTTAAGAAAATGATTGTAGTTGTAATTACCGTATGGTAGTGCTGCAAGGCCCTCTCCATTAGAGTACGGTGTGGTCATCTTCTTGTTTGTCATCACTCTGGCTGTAGCGTTATTGACCTGGACACCAGACAGAAAGTTTCAGAGACGAACGTTACATCTTTTAATAGATGAAAAAAATGTGAAGGTTCAAAAACAGTTACATAATCTTTTTTTAAGCTCTTTTACAAAAAAAATACAAGCTATTCTATAAATAGCCTTCTTTTATTACTAGGATTATTCATGAGAAGGGTTAATTCTATTGATGAGCAGCAATGGTTTTGATGCATGCGCTTCTTTTGAAGGATAAAGACAAAGAAAAAAACTATAATAAAACAAGGATCCTGGTGAGTTGTCAGGCAGTTTTGCACACGAACAATACAACCATTGGCACGCAGAACGAAGAAAACGACATTTTTCAGTGCAAAGGCATTCCTAAAAAAATCCAAGACTATAAACATTGCTTTCTGAAAGAAAGTAGGGAAAAAGAAGGTGAATTTAGCGGCATATTCATCAGTTGAACACAATGCAAAAAAAAATCAGATAGTTTTTACACACAAACAAACAAAAAAAGAACGACAAACAGCAAATCAGGAGCGCATCACATCACCAGAGGTGAGCAAAAGTAGCCAGTCAGCAAGCACCAGATGCAGCAGGAGACCAATCAAAAAAAACAAAAAAAGACTGGGGGGGAGGGGTCCTCCCAATTAAGTTCATACAAAAGAAGGGGGGAGGAAGAAGAGGGATGCAGACGGGAGTGCCAGTCCACATGAAGACGGAAAAACACAAACATGAGGTGGAAAAGAGAGAAAGAAGGCAGAGAGTGAACGATCCATCCAAATGTGCAGTTCTTCGAGCGAACAACATTCACGTACGTACGACACACATCTGAGCGTCCGCCTACTCTGAAACTGACTGTACACGAGCAAGAGGAGGAACCATGAGCGAGAATGAACGCAGAGAAGAAGAGAGGCTGGATGACAGAGAGAAAGAGACAGAGGATGGGGGGTGCAAGTGTCATTCCTCAAAGAAAGAAACAAATTTTTGACAAAAAAATAAAAAAAAACTAAATAAAAAATAAAGAAATCAAACCATGGCTGTGAAACACGGCCAGGCATTTGAGTTCAGCGTCACAGCATCCTACAGCACACAACCATCGAGAGACACAAACAATCCAAAATAAGGAAGCCTCTGAGGTCCAAAAAAAAAAAAAACTTGATAAATCTACACGTTACTTTTTTACTTTCTTTCATAAAATAACTTATAAATCTACGAACTGGCAGCCCTTTAGACTGTCCATTCACAGACGCAGCACTAATTTGCACATTAGGTCGCGCAGCTGCACCTCGACAACAGTAGAGAGAAAAAGATCATCAAGCACCACAGCACGCCATGATTTACAGACAGCTATTATCCCCTCTCTGGTAAAGCTAACATAGCACTCATGCTTCAGCATGCCGTCCCACTAAGGTGCAAGAATGCAGCTATTGGCTGACACATGACAGAGAGATGACAGAGCACCGTATGGCGTCATACAGATGACTGGAAAGAGAGTAAACCATGCAGGATACAGCTCTGGAATCAAATGCTGAATGCAGTTAGAGAGGTGATTGGAATGAGATGGCAGACATATTTGTTGCACTTGCAGATAGATGCGGTACATTCAGTTACACGAGTGGCTTTACTTTAATGCCATGCGGTCAATGGCTAATCTCTTTTAACGGCTTCATTCACCACCTCCCGAATCAATCCAAGGGATTAGCCAATCAGGTTCTACCAATCAAGTCAATCAGGCTTCCTCCGGCAAGGGAGTCCCTTCATTTGGGTGCAATTTATTTTCGTTTGGACGGATGGGGTGGGGGAGGGAGGGGTCATTCAATGATGATGCCATGTGTACACAACTTACCGTTGCCAGGGAAACGGCGTGAGGACACGCGAGCAGTTACCGTGGAGACTGACAACAACAACAACATACAAAAATCATCAGGGAAATCGAGAAAATATATGTAAAAAAAATAAATAAATAAAAATGATGAGCTAGGAAAAGAAGAGAGAAAGGAAAACAAACAAAAGGAGGTAATGAGGAGCAACCCCCACCCTGTGGTAGAGAGGAAGTGATGTCACATGTCAACAGTCATCTACAGTGACTACAGACTTCAGCCACGACACAACAAGCCACTAAAAACCCACTTTTGCTTAAAAAAACCTAAAGACATTAAAATCTACGAACACTGCGAACTATTATTATGATAACGCAATGTATATAAGCAATTTTTTTAGTAAACGGAAACTTTATCCCACTATGTTCCAGGAGAGGAAACTGGACAGAGATATGTGGGAAGGATGTACAGCAGAGATGGAGGAGCACAGATGGACACAAACGGAGAGACAGACACACAGACTGGCCTGGTGAAGGGAATGAAAGGAGATGAAGAATCTATTAAAAACAAACAAATAAATAAAACAAAGAAATGACAGCTATCCGTGACAATATTCTCTCCGCTTCTTTCTCCACCCTCCGTAAAAAAACAATTTGTTCTAAAATCAAAATTCTGCACACCCAGAGGAAAACAGAGTTAGCTTAGGGCATTCAAGAGCATGCAGGAGAACTGCATCTGCAGGAAAAAACAAAAACAAACAAACAAATAAATAAATAAATAAAAGTGTGATTTTGTTTGAAGCTACGTTCACACCGCCCTCTGCGACGCACATTCAAGCGACGACTCTCAATGTCTATGTAAACGTGTTTCATGTTTCCACATTCTCAAAAGTCCTGCATTCATGTACATTTTAAAAAACGTTTTTAGGTTCTAAGTACAAAATACGCTCCAATTGAAGGTAAAACCAAGTCAAAATTTGACCAATCAGGTACTTGGATTTGGTAGTGACGTACAGATGACGTCCCTCTTGGAAATTCATAATGGAATAGGAAGGAATTATTGCGGTTTGTGCCCGTCAGGAATTATACAACACCAAGTCTTCCATGTACGGGAATTGAGACCACTGGCCAGCTCAGTGGCTTTGTGGTAGAGTGTCCACCCTGAGATTGGAAGGCCGTGAGTTCAAATCCCGGCCGAGTACTACCAAAGACTCTAAAAAGGGGACCCAGTGCCTCCCTGCACTCAGCACTAAGGAGTTGGACTGGGGGGTTAAACCACCAAATGGTTCCCGAGCGCGGCTGTGTCTGCAGCTCACCACTCCCCCAGGGGATGGGTCACATGCGGAGAACAAATTTCACACACTTAGGTGTGGGACTTTAACTTTAACTTTAACTTAGAGCTGTGAAAGAAAGATTTGAGAGATTTGCACCACTGCAAAATTTCACAGTAAGCAGATTCTACTATAGGTGCCGGACAGTTTTTCTTTGATACATTCGGTAAATAGCCTGAATTAACTTACGAGGTTCATGAAAACGCAGTGTCTATCTGTTGGCCGTGTTGCCATATTAGGAAAAAAATAGCTAAATTTAAGTAAATATCTGCCCAATTTAAGTGGGAAACTGGCCTATCTGCCCAAGTTACGATTGTTTCATTTCTGAACTTATTCTATAATCAAACATTTTAAGAAAAAAGTATCAGTATCAGTATATATATTGCGATACTATCCTTGTAATAATGTGGTATCATATCGATACCCAAATTCCCAGTATTGCTAACACTCTAGTGCACATGAATGAATGTCTAGCTGGATGCTTTTAAACATGCGTCACACGCCCGGTGTGTACATAGCTTAAGGGTCTGGAGCAAATGGCGAAAGCAAGGCCATTTGCAACTGAAATCCAAAATCATGCAGGCAAATAAAAAAAAAAATAAAGCAAATCCATGAGATCTGGTGAAGATTTCACGAGTGGTGGATGCTTCTTTCATTTATTTTTTTTTTTTTAAAGATGGTCAAAACTACTTTTTTGAAGAATCAGAAATGAACCACGCAGCAGTCTCCAAACCTGGCTCCCATCATGCACCAGTGTGACACAACAAGCAACAAACTGACTGTGAGGAAGCAGCGTTGTGTTCAGTGAAAGTGTGAAGAACTTTACAGCGCCCTGACCTTTGGTTCCAACCATGCAGCATACAAAAGCCTCTCACAGACACCAGCAGGCACTTTTTCCAGAGGAGAACAACTGGGGCTTTGAACCGGCCCTGTCCCACAACCATGAACCAAAAAACAGCCACTCATCATGGAACGGACAAAGAGATGGTGGGGATGGAAAAAGGTGCAGGAAAAGGAAAAAATAAAAAGGTCCTCCATGCTGTGATAGAAGCAGAAACATCAGCAATCGTTGTGACTTCTCCCCCCAGCCATGCCTGTTGTGTAGCCAATCCTCCCAGCAAGCTTTGCAAACCACACAGCTTATGCGATCGAGTTGCAACGGACAGCCCACCACATCATCAACAACAACAACAGCGGCAGGAAATGCCGTCATAAGAGACGCCTGCGCGTGCGGCTCTGCTGCGCCATGCTGTCGTGAAGCCACAGGGAGTCCAACCTTCTCGCAGCCAAAGGCGCAGATTTGAAACTCGTCATTAGAGGGAGAGCAGAGGAGAAGATGGCCACCAGTTTGAGGGTGTTGCCTTACCTCGATTTTACGCCCCTCCACCAGGGTACCGTGGAGCTTCTCTCTGGCTCTCTCCGCATCTGCGCTCGACTCGAACGTTACAAAACCGAAGCCCTGCAAAGGGGAGCACAAGAGAAAATGGAGAAAGAAAAACCCAGCGAGCAAAAGAAATGGTTGCAAACTGAAAAATAGTGTTTATAATATAGTTTATTTCTCCCTCCTCTCTCCTACCTTGGAGCCTCTCTCGTTAAAAATGATCTCCACGTCAAGGATTTTGCCAAATTGCTGCAATGACAGGAAAGATGAGAAAAATAAGGAGAGTTAACAGTCATTTAAGTCACATGATCGCCACAGGGAGTCAGCGCTGTTCGAGCATGATTGGCTTGGCGCCAGGCCAGCTCTGGTGTTCTCCTTCATCTTCCTCGCTCTTTTCTCAGCACTGAATCTTCCTCTTACAAAGCAGCCGGCGCACAAGGCCAAAGCTCGTTTAAAAAACACCGAAAACTACAAACACTCAAAACCTAATTCACATTTACAAAAATATATTTTAGCCTCCATCCATACCCCAAACATCTGCCGTAGGTCGGGGTCACGGAAGCGGAAGGGGATGTTGGAGACGTGGAGGCGTTTGGGGGTCCCCTTGGCGTCAGAATCGTCCCCGGAGCCCCCGCCCCCACCCCCTCCTCCCGAACCGACTCCAGACTGGCCGTCAATCTGAGAGGACCCATCTGACTGCAGATGGAAAAGGACAAGCAGAGAGAGAAAGAAAAGAGATTATTATGTAATCGCATCTGAAAGCCTTAAATAGTCCTGTAGTAATTAGACACAATATGGATGAATTAGCCGTTTGTTCTCTTGATTAATAATTATTCATCTGCATGCTTTAATTGAGTGCATTCAAACCATCTTTAAAGTAAACAGCAGGCAACAGATTACAATAACTTGATTGATTATGTAATCTACACAACACAAAGAACAGCAGCGTATTTGTTGACTAATTCTTCACAACTGCTGTTTAGGCCCCTGGTAAACGCATTAAAATCCCTTAGCAAAAAGTAGTAACTTAAAGTTTATTTTATCAAGTTTCCTTGAATATAAGTATATCAAGTATACTATAGACCATATCTGTGTAGTGTAGAATGTATACTAAAGCCTCGTTTCCACTGAGCAGTACAGTACAGTACAGTATGCTCAGGTTTAGAATGGACCAGGCAATTCAGGTGAGCGCTCAGAGTTGGACCGCCACGGCACACGCCAACAACAAAAACAATAGAGGTCATCCAGAAACTCATTTCTGCTGCAACAAAAGTGGCAAAAAAGGCAACAAAACAATTACCGTTTTTGGTTCAAGTTTTTTAAGTGACATCACAAAGCCAGATTACAATGGATTATCCAGCTTCTCCTTTTTAAAGTCAAACGATAATTTTTTTTATTGAATGTACTGCAGCTCTGAGCGATTTAGTAACTATTTTCACTTTATCAAGCTAACGGTCTTCTTCAGGACCTTCACCCACCATAAAGCAACACAGTGAGTGAAGGGGAGGAGCCTCTCAAAATGCTAAAACTACATTGCAGAGCGTTTTGACAGGGCATCATTTAATATTTAGATTTTTAACCAACATTTTTCCACAGCTTCTCCAAGTCACCTGTGGGGCAGAGAGTCGAAAATATCTGAATAGCTAAGTTGAAGCCAACATGGTCTCAATAAAACTTTATTTGAAGTGAAAACATGTTCGCTGGATCCATTATTTCGTTGTGGAGCAATCACGTATGGAACCAATTCTTCCAGAAATGTGAAATCTGAGCAAAAAAAAAAAGTGGCACACTCGATGTGGGCTGCTGTCTCCAGGCAGAGCCCAGATGTGGGCGGCACACCGGAGATGAGGCTGGCACTTACTTGAGCGCTGAGGCTGTTGGCAGGGTTGACCACGCCGTTTCCCGCTCCGCCGGCCTCCACGGGGCCCTGAACGGCCCCCGTCGCGTAGAGACTGCCCCCGTAGTCCAAGGTCAGGCCGTTCTGCGGTGGTGGTGGTGGGGGAGGTGGGAACGCGGAGAAAGGTGGAGGTACCAGTCCCTCCTGACCGCCAGCACTATCCTGAGAGCCCTGATGGGAGACGGAGAGGGGAGAGTGAGGAGCGGCGAGCACCAACTGTCTGTAGTAATACTCCAGTAGTCACTTTCTCTGGAGTTTTAGTTAAGAAGTAAAAGCAACAAGTATTACATTTACCAGCACCAGAATCAATATATACAGTATATATTTTCCTCCATACAATTTCATGTTTTCGTGTTTTGAATAACTTGGAATAAGGTCACTTTGGGACTAAAGTATCCCAAATAAGTTATGGGGCGGAGACTCTTTTTCATTTTTGAGAGTTTTTTGAGAGTTTTTCCAAACTTTCTGTTTCTGGTTATTTATGAGAGACTAACGAGCCTGACGGCTTCACTTCCTGATTCTGCAAAAAAAGACGATTATCTTCCAATATCTACAAGTGAGCGGCTGTTGGAATAACTCTATGGCTTTGCTTCAAAGGCAGCTTTTAGGCTTGGCTGAATACGACATCACCAAACGTTGGCCTTTCCAAAAAATGGATAAACAGGCAGAACAAACAAGCCTGGCGGTGTTCTTTAGACGTCCATTAAATCTATTATGGAGGGATGGATGGTCATCTTTTATGGATTAGTGACAAGAGTTAAAAACAAAAGAACAACGTTGAGGAATGTATATTTGCATAAACAATGTTTTATATATTTGATCGCTGTACATTGAAGTGAATGACAACTGACTAGAAATAGAAAGTTGGTGACTTGATATGGTTTCTGTTGTGTTTTTAAAGGAGAATCTGGGGATTCCCACTTTGTCCTTTTCCCTGGCAGCCATGAAATTTGATGCAGAAAAAGAACACTGTGTTTCAAGATGTCTTTTGCTATTTATATAAGAACTGGGGTAAAAAAAACAAAAAATATAAATTAATAGGAATCCAATTTATTGTCACTTAGAATAAAAGAAACATTTTGTCAAATATTTGCTTCTACTTT
>NC_050512.1:22155865-22186674 GCF_002922805.2 Oryzias melastigma
CCACTTTTGCAGGGGATGCCCAGACCTGATTATTATAAATTGCACAAAAATGGTACATTTCTGTTGTTGCAGAACACCTTAACATGTTATCTGAAGCTTTGGTCACCAGTCTGTGGGAAGAGGGCCGGCAACCAACGGTAGATGGAATTGGTACCAGCCCACAGAAAAATAGGAAAAAAAAAAATCAGATTTACATTTTTAAAATTGTATTTATTATCTGATTCTGCAGGGAGTTTTATTTTGTAAAACTACTGGGTTCTCTCAACCACATCAGGCTAGGATGACCCCCTCCCTTAGTCAATTTCCATAAATCAAATAAAACTTTGAATTTTCATATTCTGTAAAATACCCACAGATGTTTTTCAACTGTTTATTTAACAAGATTTCATGTGGGATCGCCTTATTTTGAAAAATGCATTTTATGCAAAACCAGAAGCTGAAAAAAAAATTGTAAGCCAACTTTAGCTTTGTACATGTTTTTCTGTGAAAGAATCCTCAGTCATTAAACTGATCCATGGCCTAAAAAAAGGTTTATCTGAAGCATTCTAACCCGGGATACAAGGCCGGATAAAGGCATAAGCAATGGGGGGTGGGGTATGCCCCGCCTGAATGCAGTAACAAAAATCTACAATTAAAAAAAAAAGATGAAAAAAATTCACAAAAAAAACAGAAACAAACTAACAAAAATAAAAATAAATAAATTATGTAGGGATGGATGGACAGATAGCGAAATAGACAAACATAAAACGAAAAAAAAAATCCTCAATAGAGGATAAACCAATGTGCTTGTGCCTGTCCAAAGCCCGGTAAATGAGCATTCAACATAAAACTTCAAAAAGACCAAAGGAGTAAAAAAGACATATGGATAGAAACCGATTTAACACGATACCACCAAACTCTCAGAACACCTGGACTTTTCTCCCCTGACGTTCTATCTCCAGTGGAACCGGCTAAATCCAGGTCCGTCAAGATAAAACTTGTATTTGGACTATGGCGTCAAAGCCCCTGATCGATTTCCTTGCATGTGTAAAACTGCAGGTATGTACACCCTCCCCCATTAAATATTCACTCCGGCGCATCTATTACTGCAGGTCAGATGCCTCCGTGCTCAGTGTAAGTGTCTAATGCCTGCGCTCACAGACGCCTCTGCACACCATCACCTCCGACACACAAACACCCACACGGCTTCACACAAAGAACAACAGTTGGCGTGGAAGCTTGCCCGCAGTGTTCCGCACAGAGTTACCCCCAAAAAGTTGCCAGAACACAGGCGTTTGCAAATAAACGTTGACCAAAGCGCACACACAGACGGACACATTCCTTGCAGCGGGCAGTGAGACGGGGATACCCTAAATGGAAATGGTTGGAGCAGAGGGAGACAGCGGGGCAAAGAGAAAACCTGGAGGGGCGGGGGGGGATGATAAAAGGTGGTGACTGATAGAAAAGGCACGGTCAGCCTCTGATCTGTCACTGCAAAGACAAACCATCCATCACTGTCCCTGAAATCTATTTAAAACTCTGAGGACTGCACAAGCTGGACAATCAATTAAAGGCTGTACCTGTGAGAATCATTTACTTTGAGTTATTGATCGTTCAAATATAATTACTGGGCGGCTCAAGCCGTGTTAGGCTGAGGACTTTTGACATCTAAACGCAGACGTTTACCCCGACCCGCTTGTTGTAACAATCTTTGTTTTTTTCTGGTAGCAACATGGAGACAAACTCAGACCTAACGAAGCAAATAACAGTCTGATAGTAGAAAAAATATGTTTGATTTAAACATTAAAAAAGTTTTAGTTCATTTTAGGTTATTTTGTCATCTGTGAGTACCTGCATACTGTGCTGCAGGTAAGACTCCCCAATCCTCCCGAGTGCATATATGCTTTGGTGGGAGGCGGGGGCGCCTGTGGAGACGAGGATAGGGCCTCCAGATTGTCAACCATCTGTGTAAGGGTACAAAAACTCAAGGTGCACGACCTGTAACAGTACAACAACCACGTCACTGTTTCGTCTTGACGAGCAAACGCCTTCTAAAAGCAACCGACATTGAAAGCTTTGAGCGGTTTAAACGTTGGTTTCTGACAAATGCACTAATGTGCTTGCAGTGGGAAAGTGATGATATCACATCAGCAGGATTCATTCATTCATTGAAGGCAGCTCTGCTTGCAGTAGGTGTTGTGAGCTATTCTGGAGAGGACTGAAGTGAGAGAACAACAGACACAATCATTGTTAACTCTTAGCTAGGAGCTGAATCTCAATGAGTTCTTTTACTGCTATAGAGTTTATGTTAATACAGACCTAACATATGACCTAAAACGCGTAGTAGTCCTCAACATGGTGTAATTTGGCTCAAAAACAGAGTTTATAGTAAGGCTAAAACGGTTCATTTGAACAATGATTTGATTCATGCAATAATTTCTGGTTGCTGATACGATTCATAGAATGGTTTAGGTCGCCAAATTTACATGCATCAAATCTTGGTTTCATTCTAAACTACTAAACTTAATTTTCTATCAAGGTTTCAACTGATGGTGTTTACAAAAGAGTTTTTAAAATAAAAGTGCATAAAGTGAGTAGTGAGGGATTTTATAGCCTTAAATCGTCCACCAAGATAACTACTTTGCAGATTGTATGTATTGCAGGACATTTTTAGAACCCAACTCCCACAATCAACAAGAGAACCTTGTACCAGGATGACGTTGGTCACACCGAACAAACGTAGGTAAACTAGAATCTACGTTGGCACCTTGAACTTAGAAGTTTATCCAAATCATCCAGGTTTGGAGGCTTTTACTCAGGCTGTCAGAGAGGATAAATGCAAAACTGATCTGTCAGCTTTTTTGATCTGAAATGTTGGTCTTCTATAGAAAAAAGGATTTTCAATAGGCTGGTATGATCAGTGATAAATAACGGCATCATCTGTTGACCCTTTTACCCTTATTGTCTAATAGCCATCAGCTTGGCAGGTGTGTAGCATTCGTCATGAATAATGGGCAACAATGCCCATATGAGTTGTACAGTAGAACATTGTCCCTCTGAGAAGGTTAGGTGTGCATGAAAGCGCATGTACCATCTGGCTTCCAGCTTTTGACCTTTATCAGCGTTACACCTGTCACTGCGGTCCAGCCTCCCGACTCCGAAACAAACCAGGGGATGGCCGGCACTGACATCTACCGTGACAGCACGGTGACACATGAGTAACGTAGGCAGACGAGAGGGAAAGTCTGGCAATCATTAGAGAAGACGAAAATGCATCTAATATACATTTGACACCTGTTATTTTACCGTGTCTCATATGAACAGCTTTAACCTTAGAGAAAACTAATTATTTCCCTCTTTTGATCTATTTTAATTATGATTATCCAGTTTTAAGACATTTTAAAAGGTGTTTTCTAGGACATAGTTTCTGAATAGTGACAGCAATGCATTATAAATTTGAGTTGTGGGCAGGACTGTTAACATGGAGAACCCCCCCGTCCCTTCACCATTACTGAGAGTTCTCTGTTTACACACTCTCCTGCTAACTTACAACCCCCTACTAACATTACGAGTCCGACAAAAATCAAGTTATCCAGCCATACAGTTTGAGGCCGTATTGGACGAGGAGCGCATGGATCTATTTGTCTGCTGGTGGATTAATCCGAGCAAGAACCTTGTGGCCCGCCCGTGTATTATCTATGCACCAAATATGATTGTTTTCATTTTTTTGTCTGCTGCTGATTAACAATGATTTGAATAGAGAAATACTAATTGTCCTCAACTATCAGAAAAATGTCACAAGAAAATGAATAAATAAACACCAAAAATACAATTTTCATTGGAGTGGGCCCTTAGAGAACCATGGTGGTGTCAGGCTGATGATATGGGTCTATTTTTTTTTTCCTTTACAGTATCACAGAGCTTAGTTTTACACCACCTTTACAGTCTATTTCATTTAACACTAACCTGAACTTAGGTTTGGATCTGAAAATGTGAGTGTTGTTCGTCTGCGACTATACCCTGGCACGGTTTAGACTGTGAACACAAGGCGAGCTATCACAGAAAAAAGACAAGTAATGACGAGAGAGTCGAGTATTTTCGCATAAGATAAAAGCGTAATTTTTTAAAAATCCTTATGCTTTCCAAATCTTCACATATTCTACCTCTTCATAGTCGACATTTCGTACAAACCTTCCAACTGTGAGTATACGCGCTAGTATTGGGTAGTGACAGGTCTGTGTGAACGCCAATAAACGTGCATTAAAAAACCAGCACTAGTTTTGATAGCGCCACACATACTCAGTGTGAACCTAGCATTAGAGATTAATAAAGTACTGAATACACTTCGACGCTATATTTCTTGTTATTTCTTTCACTGCATCAACATTCTCCCGTTTCATCAATCGGAGTGCTGCCTGAGCTTCAACTACGTCACCTGGGAGCTATTCCACTTATTTCCAGCTGACGTGCAGGAAAAGCAGACAGTTCGTGAGAAATGATTTGAATCTAACCTTTAATGACTGCAGCGCTGGCGTTCCTCCTGTGATTTCACTTTGTAATAACAACCAGAAATCCCTTTCTTTTTTTTTTGACTCTCTCCATCTTCTTGTCAGCAGAAAGTAAACACACGCTTATCGTTTGGTCTAGTTTGACACCTTTTTGTTGCTCTCTTCAAACCAAAACCCCTGTAGCTGCATGCTCTCTCCGTTTCGCCTGACAGGTGAAGGGAGTCAACACGGCAACGATGCTCTCCCGTCGCCTCCGCCTGACACTCCAGCCACCCGATTACTGACCGCAGAGTCCAAGTTTGAACTTCATTCACCTCCTCACACAGCAGCTGTGTCCGCTCAGCTGTATGAAACCCTTCCAAACTTGCCCCACATTAAGATGTTGCTGATAGCATCCTCCACATTCTTGCCTTCCTTGGTTCGACAGCACAAGCACTTCACACCCTGTCAGGGGATGGCCACTTGAAGGAAGCACTACCCGAGAGGAGCTTCTCATAAGTATAGATGGTCCACAGAAATTCAATAGGTTAGTCTCAACCGAACAAATTTGACATAAAAAAATTCCTATTAAATCTAATTAAGGCACACGTTATAATCCCATGAACAGGAAATACACTTTAAAATCACAAAAATCTTTTTTTTATATATATTTGCGGTATTTGGAGCAATAAAACAAACTTATGCCGCAAATCTGTAGTAAAGTAAAGTCAATTTTTATTTAGCTTAAACCACCATGCACTCTTTTAAGTTTTTTTTACAAAAATTGTCAAAAATTACAGATCCCCTAAAAGGATATCAAAGTAAAAAAAATGAAGTAAAAAAGTATTTGGTTTATAAAAAAATGTGGTTGCTATCTGGTGAGCACCAGCTGCTATCTTTAAAAAAAAAAAATTTTGGTTAGTATGCCTCATACTATCTTGTGCGCACCAAGGGGACCAGTTACTATCCAGTGTGCACCAGTTGCTATCCGGTGAGTACCACTTACTATCCGTTTCTTTTCTAAAATCTTTTTCCTGTAACTATCTGGTGCGGACCAGATATTAACTATAAAAAAAAGGTTTTATTTTAGAAAGCAAAAATTGTCTTCAACTTTTTCTACTTCGATGTCCTTATAGGGGCTCTGTAAGAAAATAATAATCAAAGTGTGATCTTTAAAATTTGAGAAAATGATACAAGGTCCAAAGAGAATTCTGGGTGATTTTCTGGTAAAAACATAAAAAAAACAATTGTTTAAAGCACAACATTATCATTATTATTTTAAAATAAATGAAAGAACTTATAAAGAAATGTAAAAATGTATCAGTGACCGTAATAATGTAAATCAGAGACAACTCTCTGATGAAACACTGAATTACATTCACGTCCCCAGAGCTAAAACATGCAAATGAGCGAGTTTAGATCAGGCTTTTAACTGCGCAGAAGAGGAGACAAAAAAAAATAAATCATTGAATCTCAAATTGCACAACAGGTGACCTCACCTTGCATTAGCACACCTTGGATTAAATGCATGTGGGAAAAATGATAGTGGGTGGAGAAAGTCATACTGGATAACAATTAGAGAAAAGAAACTGGAGCTGCTTATGTAAAGCCAGACAGAGAAAGTAAATTATCCAGTTAGAGGAAGGGAGGAAACAGAAAGTAGCAGTAGGTTTTCTGTGTGCAAACTGTTGAGATTATATTTTATATTAGTTTAAACGTTTACAATCATCATCATGTCCAAGAAAATGAAGGAAGGAGATGGATAACCTACGAAAGGATGGGCTACTCAGGTCCATTTGGCTCAAACCAGCTTCTGAACCAAACAAATGCTGATCAGCTGGAAAACGGCGGTATCTTGCAAATGAACCCTGCTGTGGTTAACAACGGACAAATAAAGCCTCTTTTTTTAAGTTAAACTTAGCAGCGTATCCACAGCTGCTAAATCATAATCGTAAAAAGAATCTTCAGTGTTGAATGTCTCTGTAGGGATGTTGGCACGTAAGTGAGTGTGGCTGTATTCTCAGACCATGTAATTTTTGCAGCCATTTTAAAATAATAAAAATAATAATATAAAGTTTGACATTTTGTGTCCCGAATTTGAAGAACAAAAGGTTGCCCCTTCATGCTGTTATGTTAATATTACTTTGTTATGAGCTCGTTAAGGACCCACTCTACTAAAAATTGTGTTTTTGAGTGTTAGCATGTGGGATTTTTCTGAAGGTAGATGACATATGTAATGAAAATTAAGCTTAAAAATTACATTTGTGAGTATTTGAGAATCAGAGTTAAAAAAAAATGCAGTTAGAAAAGTTTGTATTAGTGATGTAGAAAATCCGCTGGGCGGGCCACAAGCTCCCTGCTCCGCTTAAACAGATGGATTTCAGCAATGGGACGGGAATTGGGGCCGGGGTTGCTCTGGATCAACGATCCCGCCCACAACTCTGAGAGAGGAAATTGTAATGAATTACTACCGCTCTGCAGAAACTATGTCCTAGAAAACTACACAGATTTTTTTGATTTTGGCTAAAAACGGCATAATAAATAACTTAAAGAAGACCGGTAAGGCATCAGATCATACGATGATTGGAGTGGGTATTCAAAGGGACTATATCATGCTAATTTTAAGCTTTTCAGAGTCAACTATATATATATTTATATATGATCATAAATTACCTTTTACACACTTTTGCTCTTTTCTTAATGAAAAGTAAGACGCTTCGATCTCTGAGGCACCGCATTTCACTGCCAGTCTCATGGTTTCATCCTAGAGCTGGCCTCAGCAGCGTGTCTGCGTTTCGCATTTCAACTTTTGCAAAGATAGATCTGCATATCAAATGAAACTGCTCTCGCCAATAACTGCTAGCTCTGTGGGAAAAAGTGGGCGTGTGTGTTAGCCTGGGGGCGGTGCTCAGTACAGACACTTCCTGGACGGGGCTGTTCCCCACGTATCTACATCATAGTGTGAGGTTTTCACAGATTGGGAGGGGCTGGTGCTCAGAGAGCAGAGTTTTAGAGTAAATGCTCGGAGATGGGTGAATTTGAGGGTCTTGAGGGACACTCAAAAGCTCAAAAAAGTGGATTTTGCATGATGTAGGACCTTGAACACAAGAGCTTTAGCTCCGGTGTTTGCATTCTTTTGACTTCTTTAACTCCTTCACCTTTTATGTAAATTAGCAGATTTTAAAGCAGATTTAAAAATATTTGTGCAACATTTGACAGTAGTAAAGTCTCCATCTAATGGACATAAATCAGCTGATTCACGTTGATCTGTCGACGAGTTGCATGTCTTATTCAGGTGTTAAAGGGTTAAACAGTTGCTGTTATGCTTTTTTTGTATTATTCTAATAAGTTTTCTTCTTTTGCACTTTTATTTGTTTAAATTTGTTTGTCTTACTTTACATAACTTGGTGCCATTTAAGGTTGTTGGAAATGTGCAAAGTTAAATTGACATTAATTGACATTTTTTGGATAGGTATACAGATGGACACAACGATTAGCCCAAATGGACATTTTCACACAGTTAATGAGGTGGGCGGAGCTAACTCCATCAGGGTGTGGTTATAGGTGATCCTCCAGTATATTAAAAGTCTGTTGGTTTCCTTTGAATGTGCCTCTATTGTGCGATTAGCCTTTTAGCTGGACAAACAAGCGTCTAAAACAGCTGACTTACTGCTGCTGCGGCGGCTCACACTAATGCTTTGACTGAATAAAAACACAGAACAGACAATTGAGGTTGTTGGCAAAACTAACCTCATCATTTGTTGTAAAATGTGGTGTCGTTTTCGAGTCCCAATAGTGATGAGTCATGACACATCTCACTTGACTATCAGTGAGTCACTCTTGGACTTGACAAATTATGATGCAACTGCAGGGACTTTTACACACTTGAGGTTAAACTGTATTATTTTTTAAAGGAATCACTATAAAAATGTGATATTAAAAGATGAATTAATGAATATAAAAACTGTTTTGTTTTTTTCCGGTCATTGTTGTGTGCTTACTGTTGAAGCTCAACGCTACAGCCAGCAGGAGAATGGACTATCCCGGCTGTTACTGCTCCTTCTGCCAGACAAAAATAGAAGCGGGAACTCAAGCCAAAAACAACCTTGTATTTGTGTTCCACCATCAGCCTTTTTGGAGGAGGAGGAGGAGGAGATCCACTCCGGCTGAATCCTCTCTTAGCCTCAAACGCTCCATCAACAAGAGGATATCTTCAAAAACACTGTGTGCCTTTGAGCAGCTTTTTTATTTTCTTTTTTTTTCGGAGGGGGGGAATTTGCTCCATTAACCAGTCAAGCTACGGGCGTTCTGCCGACTGCAAGAGGCCTTTATTAGTTGCATCAAGATAAAAGCATCTTTTGCAATAAATGCACACGCAGGATGGGAGGAGGAGCGTGCATGGCAGGAGGATGGAAGGCAGTTGAAAAAGCCCGGTTTTGAGGAGGTCCTGCTCGCTCGTGAGCTCCCGCGGAGTTACGACATTACGGATTGTGTAAGTGTATGGTAGGAGAAGCCAGTGACTCAGAGCGGTAGCTGTAGCTGGCTTCCTTTCGGGTCAGTTAGCAGCACCAAGTGCGTCTGAGGAGGCACGTTATAAAGAGTGCTTGTGTGCAGCAACGCGACAAGACGGGAGGGGAGGGAATAAGGAGAATAGGAAAAGAACCGCGGATAACGGGCTAACTAGGCCATCACTGGGTCATTTCACATGAATAATGACATTTGGGGGATTTTTTACGTCCTTTGGCCGCCAGCGTTCATCTACAGGCCAATTCAGGAAACTTGACCACGGAAAGTGTGATTCATGGCGCTCACTTATTGGCTCAATAATGGGTTTAACAGGGAAACTTTCACATATTGACGTTGGCGTGGGAGTCGTCGGTGCCCACGCAAACAGCTGGAGACTCGCTCACGACGTGTCTGTGGCATACCGATGAGCCAGGAGACACCCTCTTGTTAAATTATTCCACCCCACGTCAACTCATTCTCCTCTTCCTCCATCAACCACCCCCACCCCATAACTCTCCCTCATCTCATCTTTCTGCTTTTTTTTCTCCTCTTTCCTCCCACTCTCTCTGCTTCACTTCTTTACGCTTCATAAAATCCAGACGGGACCCTTGCATAAGTCCCGCCTCCGTGCGTGTCAATCAAACCCATGTGCCTCTTAGCAACAGCCGTCTCCAGGCTCCTCCTACAGCGCTCTGCTTCCATCTCCTTATAGGGGATTGGCAAAAGGATCCCCTGCAGCCCACTCCCCCATCCTTTGCCATGTAGGGTCTCCCCGTCTTCCTCGTAGAGATAACTCCTCTTTTTTTTTTCTGTCATCTCCATCCCCGCAGTGCAGATGGACCCATCACCGCTGAGGAAACATTTTGTGAAAGACAAACAGCACAAAACAATACCGGATGAAACATGTGCGCAGGTGAGCACACAAACTCCCCCCGACAGACACGCCTCCCGCTTCGGTGAAACCGGTCCATCCGGTTCAGGTGGAGAGGCTCCGCGTTAAAACAACGCGTGTCCTGTTGTCCAGAGGAGCGCTTCACAAATGTGCACGAGCCGGCTGGAGGAGCGTGTCAACTGCACGTCGCCAAAGGCACGTGAGGGCACCCCCCTCCCTTCAGCAGATTAACTCAACTTTTTTGCCCCCCCCCCCTTTGGGTTAAAATTGTTTTCGCAGCTCACCCACAAACAAACATTCTCCTCGTGCCTGAAACCATCCAACAATCGACACAAAATGAGTGACTCATGCAAGTTGCCACGGCAACGCGGCTCATTGGGATCATTTAACAACCATCATTGTACATCCAGCAGAGAATCAATAAGATTTAAGAGGTGGAGGCAGGCGGGGTGGGGGTGCAAACGTTGGAGCAGAGGAGGCAGGTTTGAATCCTCGTGACCCCGGCCCATGGAAGTATGCGGCTCTGCGGCAGGTAGGCCTCTCTCCTCCGCCTCGGGGCACACGCTTAGGTGGGGCTTGAGAAAATATTCCGGCAGCAATATCTTACACCCTCAGCACAGGCAGCTCTATCTGCTCCGTGGTTAATAAATTACCCCATCACGCCACTCGTTTGCACACCTTATTGCAAAGTCAGCTCCTACAGCCAGAAATAGTGTCCCCGAGCAAACTCCCCGTCCAGGATTGATCCGCTCCACGGCAGCAGCCCGAGGATGTCCCGTCCACCTTAAAAAAATGTATTTCCCACTCTCACACTCCCATCGCTTCTCCCAACCCACCCCCACCCTCTTCCATCCAGGGGCTCTTAAAGGAAAACATTGAGATAACAGCTGCCAGGGCCCCAGGGAGAGCAGGAGAAGGGAGAAAAGAGGTCAAACAGTAAAGAGAGCAGGAATCCAAGGTACTGCTCAAAAGGAGTCACACGCATGCCTGCAACAACAAAAAAAAAAACAGGAGCGCAAACCCATCCTGACTCACAGCCACTGAAATGTAATATGAACACTTCATGCAGCAACTTTGCAGCCCGCTGCGTGCTGGAGCTTTCTGTTTATTGAAATGTGTGACAGAAATTACAGTGAGGAGGTGTTAGCTGAAGAGAAGGGATGCAGACGGGAGCAAGAGGAGGACGAACAAGCAGTAAAAAGAAAGGGAAAACAAAAGGACGGGGGCAACTGCTCTGTGGACACCTGTCCCTTTCGCTCACGGGCTTGAGCGATGTACAGAGACAGCTGCAGGGACAGTAAAGAGGAGGCTTTTTCTTTTCTTTTCCTTCTTTTTTTCTCCTCTTACTTGCCTCCCCCTCTTAAACCGCTTCCCAGTTTTTGCCAAGAAAACGTCCACTTGGACGCGCTAAAACTGCTCGATCCGGTAGCACAAAGTAGCAGAGTGTGCTGCGTGCTCACATGGATTCTTCTGAGCATACATAATACATGACAGCGCACGGTTTCTGGCAGTGGCAGCTCTCGCTGTTCAGATTGCGTGCCCACTTCTAGCTCTGGGCAGGAGAACAGATGCCACAACAACAGCACACAATAATACATCGCCGCTCGTGCGTCTCACCACAGCGCAGAAGGAGGAGGAGGAGGATGACCGCGGCGAAGCATCCGCCGGTCCTTCCCTACTTTCAGTCTCTGTATCCCTCAAAAGCAGGAGTCCTGAGTGGACAGCCGGAGCGGACGGGTCGAGTGGAGTCCTGGTCTGTTAGTGGGTAATTAGCATCTAACGCTCAGTGACAGTGCCTCTCATGGCATCTCGCGAGCTGCCCGACAAAAAAAAAAGAGACAAACACTCACCGACAGCACGTTAGGATAGTACAGTCCCATCATCGTATTCTGTGCAACAACTCCCAACTGTCGTCGCTGGCGCTCCTTCCCTCTTCTCGCGCTGCCTCGCCTCCTCTGCGAGCCTGTGTCACCTCACCAGCTCAGTCTCTCTTGTCTGTCTCACAGATTCAAAATCTCCCTCTCTCTGCCCCCGCTCGCTCTGTCTGCCCTGCCAATCCCCTCCCCACCAACCTCCTCCTCCTCCTCCACCTCCTTCCTCCTCCTCCTCCTCTGCTGGCCTCTGTCCCTGTCACTCTCCCTCCGTCGTGTTCTCCCTCTATCTCTCTCTCCCACTCAGTCTTTTCTTCTCCTCTCCCACTCGCTCCTTGCTTTCTTTCCCTTCTACCCCCAGCCGTCTGTTTTTGCTGCTGTGCCCTTGCCTGATCATCTCTTCTGCCTCCTCTCCAGTCCTCCTTCCTCTCCTCCTCGCTCTCCTCCTCGCTCACCGTGATAGCCTGACGCCTCCTCCTCTCTCCCCCTCCCCTCCCACTCCGCTGCCTCTGTCACACCTGCAAACTTTCCCCTCCCCTCCGCTCCTCTCTCTCATGTCGCAGTCCTCCCCTCCTCCTTTTTTCCCTCTCTCTTCTTCTGTTCTCCTTCTCCATGTAGGTGAGTTAACTGGGGCTGCTGGCACCACTGGGAGACCGGAGATCTTCCTCTCGTTGTCTTCCTTTTCTCTTGCAGACAAACGTTGCTGCTAATTGCGTGTCAGGTTTACGTCTGGAGTAATACGCACCTCTGCGTTAATCGAAAACATAAGTCGCTTTTTTTGCATAGTTTGACTAGGGGTGTGACTTATACTCTGAAGCAACTTGTCATTTGTAATATGTGATTTTTAGAAAACAATAATATTGGCTCATATCTTTGTCAATTTCCCACCAACAACCATTAGAGGGCACTGCAGAGGTATATATCAGTATTTGCAACTGAAATCAGCGTAGAAGAAGAACCAAAACAGAAAAATGGAGGAGAGTTTGATCGTTTGCCTCTTGAACTTTATATTTTACTTATTTTTATATAGACTTTATTATTCTTGTTTTTATTTTCCTTCCTCTGACTAATGTGGGACAGCGAGTCATCAAACTGGGTTACAGAAGTACCGCTGAAAGCACCATCATTCAAACAAAGCTCCAGCAGAAAAAGGTGAAGATTACGGTAAAATCATTTCAGACGTGGAGACGTGCTTACCGGTGTTTTTGTAGAGCTCTTTGAAATAAATAAACAAGATCTCTCAGCATTATTTGTGTCCTTGCATTGTAAGAAACATATATAGTCAATGCTTCCATGTAGCCATGAGGCTAAAAACTTCACGGTAGGTTCCCCCACATTGCACCAAGTGTCTAGTTTATGAAGACATTTTTGGACAAGCATTGAATTTGACATGTGCCAGAAAAGGCAACAGACGCGCGTCGATAAAGAGCATGTGGGCGGGAATTTGGAGCGCGAATTGTGTTTGGTGTGAACGCAGCATTACGCCGGGTTTTGGCTGATCTGTTCAGATATATTGCACTTTTCTCACAAAAGTGCAACTTATACTCATATATATACACATGTTTCTTTTCTTCTTTATCAGGCATTATTTGGGTCCTGCGACATTTACTCTACTGCAACTCATACTCTGGAAATTATAGTCTATTTTCCGTACAACCGGTAATTGTGTGTCAGGTTTACATCTGGAGTTTATCAAACCCACACATCAACTCACACCTCTGCGTTAACAACCCAACACCTGAAGCTGCACTTGTGAACCATTCTAGAGACATAATAGAATAATTATCAGAGCTTTCATTTCTGTTTTAATTAAATTAGTGAATAAAACACGAAGCCGCAAACTGTTTTCATTTAGAAACAACATTTCTACATCGCAACAAACTTAAACTAGAAGCGCTGTCGATGAAAATTGTTGACAGTTTTAGAGCAGTACAGTTTTGATTTTAAGCTCTGATGCCTGGTATAATCAATAGATAACAAATCTTGCTAAAAAAGAAAAAAAAATCAGAATTCAGATAAAACTCAAGATTCAGATGAAAAACTTTTAGAAATGTGTAAGTACAACAAAAGATTTTGTTGTGTAATTACACTAATTTACTGGATTATTCTGAGTATTATTTGCTTTTTTTGCACAGTTTGATCAGGCGTTTAACTTGCAACTTGTGGTTGCTGATTCGATTCACTTTCAATTTTGGTTCATTTTGAACAATCATATTCTATCCGATTCACTTACAAATGTAAACAAAGAATTAATGTCAAATTCATTCACATTTTAGTTTTATAAAGTTTAGCCCACTAATGTTTTTCCACAACAAAATAGTACAAACAGAACATGATATAAACCATATGGTCATCTGGTTGGATCAATTCAACTTTCTTTAAATCAACAAATTGATGCAGACTAAAGAGAAAAATATAATATAGATTTTTTGTAATAGTACACAAACATGCATATATATATATATATATATATATATATATATATAGTGTACATAGTATACATTTTAATAGTTTATACCACTAGGTGGTACCTTACTTTGTCCCTTAAAGACCAAATTTTCAAATTTGAATCCTAACAAAGTCTGGATTATTTCTAAAACACTGAGGTGTAGATCGTAATGTGAGCAAAGGCAGAACTGTAAACAAAACTAGTTTTGCTATATCCTAAATTTAGGATTTAGGATCCCACTTGACAATGACATTTTTGTTAAGAGGGTTATTGTTGGAGGATTACAGCTACAGTAATCAGGAGCTTCAGAGAGTCAAACCTACAGTACACAAACATAATGTTACTGTAAAAGTCAGTATATTTTTTTGTATTTTATGTGTAACAACTGAACAATGTTGAGATATTGTGAATGAAGTTTGACTTATGTGTTGTGTTGCCCTCTGAGCAAAGGCTGCTTATTGCAGCTAAAAGAATTACAGTTCATAAGTTGAACTTCCCATCAACTTCTCTGACCAATCACCTGCCTCTTGGCCCCTCTAGGCCTTCTGGGTATTGTAGTCAAATCATTTAATACGGCCTATAATCTAATTCTATATCTCAATACTGGACAACTACAGTTATTAAATACACAACATCAGATTGTTCCGTCAACATGTTACTTGAAAATTTAAAAAAAGCTTAAAAAAAAGAAGATAATCAGATTGTATTTGTGTAAATTGTGTCATTGAGAATAAGTTGTATATTTCTATTGCACTGTCATCTCATTTACCAGCTGAGAACCGTGTTTTTCTTAAAACCTGAACAAAAATAATATAGAGTTTACTATATAGCCTAACGATCAAAACTTTTGCCATGATTCCAAACTTTGACAGCATTATACATATGAAAAGAAAACTGCTGCGGAAGTTGAGAAGGTTTTCTTCTGCAAAGGGCTCGTCTCCTGCTCCTCACGCCGAGATCTCGCTATACTCTCCAGGCTCTTCCTTTCGGGAGCCTTTGATCACATCATCCTCGCACTTCTGTTGACAGTTTAGCACATCGGTGTTGTGAAAGGCACTGCATTGTTTTCTTCCTCTCTCCCGCCCCACTTTTTTTTCCCTGGTCATTTCACACCTCAAAGGCCCCGAAGAAATCCTGCGCCGACTTTTCTCCACTCCGCTGCGGGATTATCCACACAAACAGGAACTTCACGAGCAACCCCTTCAGTCCTCGTTTAGACAGAAACGACTCAAAAGCTTTACCATCGCACAATGAAACGAAAGCGCCTAAAAGTCCTCAAGGCTTCACCGGCATCCACTTAGCAGAATTACACAGAGAAATGCTCCTTTACTGCCGCAAACGGAAACCCCTCAGACAGATAGAGAGCAGATAAGCAGCCAAAGGTTGCCGAGCATCGCAGGGAGCGAGGGATGAGAGGATTATGGGCAGAGGATGAGTGGATGAGAGGAGGATGATCTAAGGATTAACCACATAAACTGAGCAGTCTAATAACACAATCAGCCAGCTAATACAAAGACGAGCAAACAGATTGTATATTTACACACACTAACACGATCAGCCCTTTTTTTTCAGCACTTTACTTTTGTGGGCAGGAATTGTGTTTAAATAGAAAAAACACAATATATGATTACAGTTATTGAGAGGAGGATGGATGGTGAAGAAAGGAAAAGTGGTGGAGGCTTTCTCTAGGTAACCATTAGAATAAATATACACCCCCACCTTGTGGTTCAAAGAAATACACCTTTTCAGATAAAAGTTATCACACATGATAGGGTCTTAGCCTTACCTGACTGTGAGTTGGGTAACCGTGGTAACCGAGAGTCAATGGGTCGTTATTCTAAAAGACACAAACAGATTATGTAAACAAAGCCGTACATCTGTAAAAAAAGAAGAAAAAAAACATTTATCCATAAACATTCACTTTATATTTGATATATGCATTCCTGGGACTCCTATCTCATTAGTATGATCCAAACTTTCCCTAAAAACTCATTGGATATAACATGGTCCATGTTTTCTGCCTTGTAGCACATCATAATTCCACTAGGGGCAGTAGAAGGGCTTTTCCTGCTCCTTTCAAAATGGCTGCTTCCATGAAATCTCAAAAACACTTTTGGCGGGAAAAAGTTTGGCTTTCATGGGTGAGAATAACTCATCTGTTATTTGTGTTTTTAAGTTGCCTCTTGTATTTTAAGACCGCAGAATTTGTTGATAGATTATTATTTTAAGTAGAGTAGCACCATGTTAAAAAAAAAACTCAGTATAAAATTTGAGATGGTAAATAAGGTGCTTTTTTTCCTGAACACTCATGTCAATATTTTAGCATCTCAAGTTATGTTCATACCAACCTCAGGAATACGCATTCAAGCTTCAATGAAAAGTCTATGTAAACCCGCGTTTCTTTCAAAACTCTTGCATTCATGTGTCACTACGCATTTTTCTATGATCATTTTCTGACTCTATGTACAAAACGCACGTCCATTGACGTATGGAATGTGTATATTTTAATTCACTGAAGTGCCGTTGACCATTTGAAAATTGATCATGAAGGAGACATTAGTACCCAGCTGGAAATATGACACCAATGCCAAATCCAAATCCCTCTCATACCCCTATAGATTCTCCCTACCCCTCCAATTGTAGGGCCATTTAGAGAGGTAGGGCTTTTTCTGAAATTGTTTTTTTTAAGGGGTAACCCTTATGGTAGAGGGATGCAGAGCCCTCCACGAGGGCGTTATGCGTTACGCTACGCTGTGGAATTCGTATTTGGCCCATGTCTTTCATATATCGGAATAGAGCTGTGAAAGAAAAAACCTGGAGCTAAATTCAATAGATTTGCACCCCTTCGACATTTCGTACCAAGCTTCTTCCAACAATAGGAGGCGGACATGCGTTAATATCAGGTAACAACAGCCGTGGGCTAAATGCTTGTTCAAGATCATGCCTGGAGGGAGCATGGCTTCAAACCAGCCCTGTTGTGAAAAAAGAAAACATGATGTATCATAATCAATATGATCCTATAAATTATATTAAAAAAAATATTTTTGTGGGATTTCGGACTGTTTAAAAAACATTAATTCCAATAAAAAAATGCATTTTCTATCATTTTTTTCTTGATGTAGTGTGGTTTTCATGTCTTCTCACTCAATCAGCTCCCTTTCAGTTATGTTTCTGACTCCTAATCAAATCAGCCGCACCGCTTCCATGCTGCTGCAGCTATCTCCCAAGTCAGCGCCCTCCTCTCGAGTTTTCCACCCAGTGGATCTTTTGTAAGCTTGTAAAGACGTGATAATGGGGGCAAGGGAGCTCGTGTGAGTGTTAGATGAAAGACAGATTTTAGTTTTTTTCTTTTTTAGGTGTTGCTATGGCTTTTAAATCACAAATAGGTCAGGAGTGTCAGTGGATGTGAGCTCTCAGTGTTGTGGAAAAGGCAAAACAACATCCAGCCTCTGCTAGGGAACTTTAGGAGAAATAAATTCCCAAAAAATGAGTCAGGAATCAGACCCAAAAATACTTTGCAGCCAACTTTATTCATGCCCGTAACGTTGTGTTCCGGGTTTTATGCTAATGTGTTCTATTAAAAGGCCGCTTTCACCGCCAATAAGACACACTTTGATAAGGGGGGAAAAAAACAGATTTGCACGGCTCCGACTTCATATCTCAAGATTAGAAAACAACTCTGCTCCTCCCGCTTCTCCCTGCCCTTCCCTTGTGATCTTCCTTTCATCTGGAACCAATGTCCCTCGTCTGCTCCATCCCTGGGGGGAACCACTTTGCTCTGTGTGCTTCGCAGCTTGAGTTCGCCTGATTAATACTGTAGCCATCTTTCTCTCTGGACCCCATGAGGCCGTTATACCAAAACTGAGCACAACACATCCAAATGGTAGAGACGCGGCGAGGAGGAGGGAGCAGGAAGTGCCTTCGTGATTGAAAAATACAGACTGTGTGAGTCTATCTCAGAGCCAAAAATGTACTTAGTGAACTTGCTTTGGGAGGTAGAAGCTTTAAATAATGAATTACCTCTTAGAGGCTTGAATAACATGAATAAAGTATAAAGCTGCCTTTGTAACGAGGACAAACTCTTAAACAAAATACACTGCAGGTATGGAGGAGCATAAAAAAGCTAAAAAAAAAAAGGAGACAGGACGGAATGACATTTATGGAGCACCGTGCTGCGTCACAGCAAAGGGGGTGTCACTAAAATAAACATCTGGATTTAATTTTGTGTGAGACTGAATAAGGACCTGGCGATACAAAAGCTGACAGCTCTCAAAAATGGAAAGGCGAAGAAGAGAGCAGAGACACAGTGACTCATACATGAGCAGAGTCATGTGCTTTATTTCCTTAAGGAGCTTAAAAGGATGAAAGGGAGGCGGCGTGGAGGTGTTTTACTCACCACATTACACTCAGCTGAACTTTAGAAGAGAGACCAGTGAGATTCTGTAGGTCACATAGTTAATCATTTGGCTTTAATTTATGACTGGGAGGAAACAGAGTCCAACTGATACCCGTCTGGGGTTGGGGTTGACACTGGTTTTAGGTTTAATGGGTGCTTTCACACTGGGGTGTTTGGTCACAGATGGTCTGCTCTATTGTGGTCATCTCTGGTGGACACTAGACAATATAATTCTGGTCTAAGAGGAGAATCATTTGGTTTGATCCAACAGTTGTTTAGTTGCAAAATTTGAGATCTGTGCTAAAGGACCAATCTGGACTCAAGAACAGTACAGTTGTGCTGTAATGTAACAGAGTACATTATGTCGTCAATGTTTTAACAACACACTGAAACCTCTCGGTCTGCCGTGTTACTTTTTTTTCTGTCACAGTTCATGTGGTGAGGTGTAAGTGGACTCTGGTGCAGTTCAAAAACAGTGTGAACATAGACAGTCCAAAAGATATAGTAATATATTTTCTGCACAATAAGGCATACTTAGAAGTCTCAATTTTTTTCAAAAAATGACATTGCAGTCATTCTGGTAGTCCCAATTGTTGAAGCGATTTTGCGAGTTGTATTGTGCGCTGTCAAAAAGTTTGGTTGGGTGTTAATATAAATATGCTAATGTGTTATACTATGGTGTTTGTTTTTGGACCTTTTGCTAACAAGGTTTGGAGCTAGTGTAGTCACAGTAATGTTTGTTTTAGTGGTATCACTCTGTTTTTTAAGTAAGGCAAACAAGGTTGGAGTTACTGATATTGTAAATATGCTAACCCAGCTAACGCTTTTAACGTAGCTAACAGTTAGCAGTGTACAGCAGTTTGTCTTTTTTTGGTTTTTTTACATTACTAACAAAGTTGAGAGTTGGTGTAGTCACTGTAACATAATGATAATACATTAACTAATATGTTACAAAAATATTCTAAAGTTATAGCAGATTTCCACCGGTCTATTTGCAGTGCGTGTCCTTTCCGGTGATGCAAAAAAATAGAAAGTTCAATAATCAATTGGAATGTTTACATGGCCTCCGTTATGTCTGCATGCTACATCCGTCCCTCTGCTATGCTAGCTTTACGCAGGAGTTCTATCTTTTGATGCGTCAATTTCGCAGCCAAAAGCTGGATAACTGGAAACTAATCTGGGTTTCAAAATAAAAGCTTCCACTGTACTTTCAAAATAAACTTTGGTAAATGTTTTTGTAATATTTAAGGTGACATGCCCACACAATAAATAACGCATTTTAACCCTGCAGATGACACCTCAGCATCAGTTTTGCCATTGATGACAGTTTAATTTTGGTAATAAACAAATTCAACATCATTTATACCATGGTCCGGCTGAATACTTGATTCTGATCAGCTGTTGGATGTGGATTAAAAAGTGATAATCCACAGTGATAATGCACACCTGAAAAAAACAAGTTCCGGTCAAATAGTTCAAATTTTCTATATCACTGTGGAGGCTTTTTTTCTTTTTTAACAAACTTTTGCTTCATCTGGACAAAACCAGCAGTAAGAGGTGAACTTTCTCTCTGAACTGATGCTTTACTGAATATTATTTATTTTGTGAGTGACCATTGTATAAGTGTGATAATTCCCTTCAAAGTGTGCATTATCAGGGATTAATGCACAATGAAGCCTGAACTATTCGACACCAAGGAATCCATGTTGAGCTTTATTTTCTGATGATGAACATTTCGTCACAGCATGTTTTGGTTTTCTTAATGATCAGAGCTTTTATCCTGCAATACAGAAGCTGTTCTAACAGTTTCCAGCTCAAGTGTGAAACCAAACTGAACCAAATAAAGTTGAAAAATTTCAGTATTCAATATGAAAGAGCCTGAAACCAGGAGAGGAGGCTCCTGGGAAACACTGGCTGAGCAGTCAGGAGAAGGCAAGAAGATGACCTTATGTCAACTGATGGCAAAAAGCATGGAGAGGAAGACTGGATGCTCTTGTGGGGCTACGCACACAGACACACCAACCTGAGTACTTCTAAAAACATGACAGGTTTGGGCAGGTGTGTGAATGTGCAACTGTTGTGTGAAATCTAATTTGGTCACAAGCCTTGTGTCTATTCCTATCGTGCTTTGGGACAGCTGCTCTTCTGAGGAGGAGGTGGAGAGAAACCACATTTCACTGCACTGACAGTCATCATACCCAACTGCAAAGCAGGCCACTGTGTACACTAAGGAGGATGTGAATCCATTCCTTCAACAGAGCACTTATGTGCTACCTCTCCAAACAGTCAACTAGACAGTCGGAAGTTTATTTTCTTTCCTTGCAGCTCCTGGACTCTCCACAGTAAACCCACGCGTGCTTCCTCAGCTGGATGTCAGCGACAGTCAAAGTGGATTTTTGAAACTGGCTTGACAGCTTTGGAATAAAAGGAAATCACACAGCAGCATCAGCTGCCAAATCAGCAGCACTGCTCTTAAAATAAAATATTGATTTTATTTTTACCACCAGTGTATTCGGGATAAAACAGAATATTTACTCGTAATCACAGAGCGCATCATACTTTCCAAAAGATAATGAAGCAGTGGAGAAACATGAAAGTGGAGACGGGGGAGGAGGGGAGGGTTGGCGTGCTGCAAAGAGCCACAGGTTAAGATGACAAGCCTCTGCTTTAATCCATTAGAGGGCTGCTCAATCAGCGCAAAACAACAGTTCCTGTCAATTTTGTTCTGCATCATTAATTATTCTATTTGTGGAAAGAAATAAAAAGGAAACTTCAGTATCTGATGTGGATTGCTATTTGTAATCATTTGACTTCCACATTGAAGCTTTTCTGAATTGTAAATGGAAATGGGCGCAGTTCTCCAAGTAACCACCAGGGGCTTGTTTAAAAAATGTGTTTTTGACAGGTTTTTGTGGCATTCAGAACATTCATGAAGAAAATGCTGTTTAAAATCGCATTTCTGAGTATTTATTTATTCAAATTGATGTGAATAAGGAGCAGACGAAAAATGACAGTTTGAAAAGTATCGTAAAAAATACGTTAGGCGGGCCACAAGCTCCACTCACATGTAGGGCTACACGATAAAAAAACAAGCTATGTGTGATATTAGTGATCAATATTGCAATACATGACCATGTAGCAAAACAATTAATACGTAATTTCAATTTTCCTGAATCAGTTTTATTTACATAAATTTGATAGAATTTAAATTATCCTCCAAATAAGAGGCGAGTATCTAACACAATAGAGGCCCATCCGATTGGTCAAATGTGAGAGGGGCTCTATTTAATTTTTCAAATGCTGTAAGATTGTTTTTGCATGTGTAAACATATAAAGTAACCATTTATTGGAATTTAAGCCGTCTTTTTCGAGTCGTGCATCGCACAGGCTGATATTGTGATAATGATACATTTGCGACGTATCATGCAGGTCTACTGAGCTGCCATCTGGGTCAAAACTGTACAGCTACAATATTGTTCGCCGTTTTTGTTGCACCGCTAATGTTGGGTTTGAGGCGTGAGGGGCTATAAGCCAGTGGGACAGAGTGTAAACAGAGAGCTTTCAGCAACAAGAAAGGGGGGTGGGGTTGGTGTGGACAAACGGAACTGCCCACAATTCAGAGATGAACTTTTCATTTACCACTACTGCTGCTGTGTAGAAACTATGTTCTAGAAAATAATAATAACGGCTTAATCATAATTAAAGATAAAAATAAAAATAAAAAAAACTCTGGGCATGCTTTTAAAATAGATCAAAACATGATTGAAGTGGGTCTTTAAGAACTTTGTGATTATATTTTAAGTTTGATCGTAGAATTGCTCGTCAGTTTTGTAACATCTAATAACCTTGACTTATGCTTGCCTAAAACAGAGATTACGATGGAGCTCATAAACTGCCTTTAGCTCTACAGAAACCAATATGTCCTCTGAGCTTGTAATCCTAGTTTTGACATCTAAAGAACAATTATTTGATTCAGGAACTTTAAATGAGGTTTGAAATAAACCTAAAGAAGTTGTCATAAACGCTCCAAGATAAAGCTGAATGCTGTGGCCAAAAAATACTAATATTCTCATTGCAAAATTTAATTTCGATTAGATTTTCATTAACAAAAATGTATCAAGAGTCTATGTGACCCCATAGTATGGATTATTTCATTGCTCTGATGGTTCTAGCTCCTGCAGAGGTGCACCATGATACCCCCAAAAAAGTGACTGCTGTGCTGTGAGATCAAACAGAGAAATCATGGTGCCACTTCTATCAGTCCTTGAGTAGACAAAACAAAAAACTGAGGTCATTGGGATTGCAATAAATACCTTCCAAACAGAGATCTATCTGGTTTGGAACTGCAGGAGAGTTAAGCTGACAAGACCATCCAGACACTGCTTGACAGATGTATAAATATTCAAAGATATACTCTAAATTCTGTAATGCTTTGCTAAAATGACATCTAAAACAATATTAGACAAAATAAAAACAAATGAAACTGTGTCTTGGTAATGTAGACAGTTGCCAACCACTGTACAGGTGTTTGTATTAGCACAGATACATTTGTTTGAACTATTTTAAGTATTAATGCAAAGTTCCTCCATTGATTAAATGAAAAACAAGACTGACCAGAAACAAAGATTTTCCCGTTTCACAAGAACTCGTGTCCATAAGGAAACTGGATGTTGGGAGGCGGTGAGGTGAGATTGTAAGGAAGATGCAGATCGACTTCCAAACAGTTTATCTGGAGGACACAGCTTGACTCTGCACCAGTGTCTGCTGACCTATGATTCGTGTTCTGCCTAATGTACTGCAAAATTAAAAGATGCAAAAGCGCCACAGGAAGAAAATCAACACCAAGCAGTATAATCCAAGTCTGAAGAAAACATGCAGCAACGTTTGGCTTCTCGACTTCCTTTACACGGCTGAGGACCACATTCAGATGCAAGTTCTTCTTTCATTTATTTATATACAGTGTATTTTGCAAAAACAATACAAGCAAATGCTATAATTTTGAACTTAATTCTATTACATTTAAATATAACACTTAATATATTTGTTATATTGGAAAAAAATCATTTCAAACTTAATCTTTTTTTCTTTTTGCTTAAATTAATTGATACATAAAATTATTAATTGCTCATTTTTTGTCCTACAGCCTTCAAAACTTCACTGAAGTTCTGCTTGATATGGAAAAAAAAATAAATCAAATTATAGATTATTTGTATCACAATAATGATACATATCCCGATATGCCACAATAAAGGGTGTTTTCTGTTGCTCTCTAAGAAGTTTTACTAAAATTTAATAGCTTTTTTTTCCCAATTTTTATTTTGAAGTGATAGTTACGTGAAAGTTCACGAATGAGAAACACTTTAGTGCAGATAGTAAATTAAACAAATAATGGTGGACGTACAGTAACCTTCACATTTCTACTAAATCATACAATAACTTAGACTGAATTGGTAGAATGAACTTTGTTTTTTACTTTTTTTGTCCACAATAGTTTCAAGTTTCTGGGAAGAAAAAAATGATTTCACAATTGTTAAGCAATAAAAATTAAACAAATCGTTTTTTGATTTTCTGGAATCTGTAACATTGTAGTGTCAAGTTTGCAGATCAGTAAAAAGTGTCTAAAGTAAACATCAGGGTTGAACAGAACTCTGTTTAAAACATTTAACACAGAAGACGTCACCGGTAATAGCAAAATAATAAATGCTCTGAACTACCTTGATTCCTTGACTGTTTACACAAGTAGCATAATTCAAATGGATTTTGAACTTTGTGCCCATATGCCACATTTTTTAACGTTTTGCATATCGGCACCGATCGAACACCGCAAAGCTTCTTCAAAATTGTTGAGCACTCATGAGTTAAACAACATAAAGCATGTCGCAATATTCCATGAGTCAGAGTCGAAGAATGTGAAGCACAAAACTATGCAAATCCACAAGTCAGAGTTTCTTTGTAAAAAAATATATTATTTGTCATTATTTTCACTTATGTAAATATCCAAAGCGACATGATGTCACCGATGACACCCGAACTGTGAATTTAACGTAGTTCCAGTGAATTCTGAAACGGAGGAAAACAACTTTGCGCTGTTATGAAACACTTCAGCGTGTTCCATATTGACACCAGTCGAACGGCGCGAAGCAGCATCTAAATTGTTCAGCGCTCATGATTTAAACATTAGCATGTCGCTAACCAAACTTGCGTGAGTCAAAATCAAAAAACGTAAAGGAGCTTCATGTCGCAAAACCACGAAACAGAGATTTTTGGTAAAACTTTATAAAAAGATTTCTTAACACGCTTTATTAAGACATTAACAAACATGATTAATAGGAGGTTTATGAGACATTTTTGAGCACAATACGCCAAATAACATACCTAGTAAGATTCATTAACATCTAAAGTAAGATCATTGTCTACAAAGGCCAAATTAATAAACTTATTACTATCTTAACAAATGTATTAACTATCTTTGACAACATTATATCGAGTGTTCTGCAAGTGTTACCAAATTTTTTTGCAGAAAAATCTCTACTCTTCATTATAGTCACTTATATAAACTTTAGTATGCATAGTGACAAGAAATCACAATGGCATCTTCTCAGCTGCGTAACTCTTCTACTGTTTATGCAATTAGCGCAATTCCAACTGATTCTGATGCAAAGAAAGGGAAATTTGCGCTGAAAGTGCTGCATTTCTGCACCGGTTAATGAACGGCACTAAATTCTTCTAAATCTGTCAATAGTTATTTGCCGCTTGTGAAATAACATAAAGCATATCCTAAGTCTGAATAAAAGATTGTAAAGAAGCATCATGTCCCAAAATCACAGGATAGTTTTTTTTTTGCAAAACAAACCCTATTTCATTCTTCTTTATATTACTTATATAAACTTATGGTACGCATAGTGACAACATTAATGCAATCATTGTAGGCTATTTGATTACATATTTACTGTAACAATTAATACAATTAGGCTAGAAATTATAGAAGAGAAATATCTTGATAGACACTTGAATCATCCCTGCACTACTCCACTGTCTCCTTTATTTTAAAGCCCATTGGAAAAACTAAAAGTTAGTAAAGATGCGTAGATCTAGAACCAATATAAGTCTGTAACTCCTTTTAAATGAGTGGGAATGACGACACTATAGAGCAGCATGGAAACATGCAGAATCTCTGCAGCAGACACCAGAATAAACATCATTAACTCCTCCCAGAAGCAGAATATCTACATATACTCATGAATACTCTGCTCTTAAGCACAAATCAGTCAGAACATTTCAGCCAGCAATATATCACACACAAAAAACGGAGCCTAAATAAACAAATATTCTCAGCTGACTGCAGGAGCACATTTGTCTTTTTGACGTTTTCATTCCATTTCGGTCCAGGAGCTGGGATAAACACATGGAGAGGTGATCCAACTACATTAATGTCTCAGTCAAGTCATTTGTCCTCTGCCCCGTCACCCCGGGCCAGGCCCTTATTGGGTTCCAGAGCTCCCCGGATTGTGCGCAGAGCGACAACAAAACAAGGAGCGTCAGCAGCAAGTCAGATGGATATTAAAGCAGACAACTTCCTCTCACCATAATCTGACTAGAGCTGAGAATGTGTGGTGTAATGAACCCATGTCATCCAGAAAAAAAAAGAAAAAGAAGGACTTCCCCTGGTGCTGCACAGGAATACAAATAGAGGGATCACGTGGTGTGAAGCTGCGGAGCACATTCTTCATTTAAAATCCAATCTACTGGATTATGAGCACAGTCTCTGCAGAAATCCACTTCAAGTTTTATTCCAATTCCTCCTGAAATTGTTATTTTTTATAGGGTTGGCTGACATTTTCTGTCCTTTTCTAACAGCACAACGGTTTACACATCCTCCCTCTCTCTCCTCAGACTTTGCAGAGCCAAACACAGAGGACTATTTCCTGCTTTGGTGCTGTGCTGAAAACACACAATCATGAGAAACACCAATAACCAAATGGGAAAAAATCCCATCAAGCGGCTGCAGTGCAGCCAAAAGATTTGCTCTGTGTCGTAACCACACCCCGCCGTGCAGCCTTCACATGCAGGTCAGGGTTCAACTGTCAGCATAATGTTAGCAATAAAGTTTAATGGAGTTCTTTATTTTATTTTTTTTTTTAATTGAAGTTCTTGTAAGGATCCTCTGAGAGTCATAAAATCCGACGGCTGTAATATTTTCCTACTTTGGAAATGGGTTTTGGGGGAGCGCTCCTCTTCAGATATATTAACTTTTCTCAGAAAGTTGCCTTAAAAAAAAGACTCAAATTAGTTTTGCAAAATTATGTTTTGTGCAGAGAATCCATGACGTTAAATAGTAAACGATTTAAATACGTCACAGGAACCAGATCTTCACAAGTTTATGCCCTGGTTTCAAATTCTATTTTTTTAAATTGTGAAGGATTTTTTAAAAATATATAATTTGCCATAAATAAATAAAAGCTTCTGTTTTTGTTGTGCATAATTGTGTAGTTTTTTTTTGTTCCACTGAAAATAGTGAAATATTGGATCATTTAACAAATGTCTTACATTTAAAATTATTAGTTTATTAATTGGCTTACTCAGCTCAAACATTTAATTTAATAAAAGCAATTTACAGAACTTTTGTTAATTGATCCAATGTTTCACTTTTTCCAGTGTGGTATGCTCTAGAATAAATACAAGACAGAAGAGGATGAAACCAACAAACATCATGAGGTTTAACCATTGACTATATATGAGAACTGAACAGAGTGACATCATCACCCAAGAAAATAGTGAACTTCTGGCTCCAACATAATGAAGTCAATCAGTTGTCCTTTTAATAGCTGTTTATTTCTCAATAGAAGTCAATGGGACTTTGTTTCATGGAGTCAGTGGGCACTTCCTGTTTGGAATACAATGGGGGTGGGGTCACCAAGTGCGGTTCTCATGTACAGTCAATGGTTCCCATCAACTGCAACAAACTTTGATAAGTTAAAAAAGATTAAAACAATGACAAGGATGAAAACAGGAAATTCCCCGACTTTAACAGATACCCCCTCACAACACCTCGGTTACTAATGAGACATTTTTCAGTCCTTTGTGATTTGAGCTTAAATCCTATGGATGGCCCATTTGCTTTCACACTGTCACTGAACCGCACCAGAGTTCACTTCCAATACAGACCCTCTTGGGCCATCTTTTGGGGTCCAGATGACCCCAGCCTTACATTGAGGTGCTATCCATCCCATGAAAAATGTGGATGAAGGTGGACAGGATTTCATGTCTGCCACGGACACCAGTGAAAATCAAAAATCATTGAAGAAAGAAAGTTCAGCGCACTGTCTTGTGGAGTCCAGATGACCCCACTCCCAACGTCAACATACCTAGGACAGGGTTATGTGAGCCCAACAAAACACCACCAAACAGCAAAGTTTGAAAGGATCCTTAGACCGAGTTAATTTACCCCCATTTATTGTAGAAACTATTATCCTTAAAAAAAAAAGTAAAAATGAAACCTAAATTTGTATTTTCCCATCTGTAGCTTTAATACTCAGCAATATTTTCATCAATAATTTGACGTATGTGTGTTCCATGTTTTTTGCCCTGAACAAGGATATTTAAAATCCCCCCATCAGTGTAAAATGTGATCCAATAAGCTGGAAACAAAGCCTCTTTGCTGCCACTGATAGGGCAAATCTGTTCCTAACTGCGAGGTTAGGATTGAGGGAGGAGGGGGGAGTCTTTCCCCACTCTCATTTCCGGACTGTCCGCTCAGTTCAATACGTTTTAAAGGCTGAAGCGATTGATCGAAGCTCCTCACACACACATACAAGCCTTTTTTTTCTAAGTGCATTACATTTCAGAGGCTGTCTGTCAGCACTCCCAGACAGCGTGAGGATGGCACAGCCAGCCATTTAGCTTTACAAGCAGGAGCAAACAGGCCACTTCAACTCCATTACTGCCTCTTTCAGCAACCGAGATGTAGCTTTCTGTCTTCCACCGGAGTACTTTGCTCTAAATAATCCAGTCTAATGACATCCTCAGCGTGATCCCGTGATGCTCCATTAACAAGATATGACCCTTTCTGGATGGCTATGGGCACAAAATGTTAATTCATTGAGAAAGCATTGATACAAAAAAAGGAAAATCGTAGAAAACGTAAGGATGGCAAATTTTATCCCTACAAGGATAGCACTAGCTAAAGTTTTGCCAAACATGTCTCTACTTCGCTATAACCCAAGTTATTTGGCACCCAAACAAGGTTGTTTACATTCGACTTCAGATGCATCATGGGACTTCTAAATAAAACTGTACCCATGTTCGAATTCCTTCACTTTTCACTACACAGTGTATGATTTTATAGTGCTGTCCAAACAATTCCAAAATCGAGAACTCTAGAAATTTCCCAGAAGCCTCTGCAGAAAAATACAGTCCATTGATGCTCACTAGATAGGTGCATTTAGACCACAATGCATTGCGTTTGAACAATTTTTCATGTAAAAAATGTATTTATAAACTATCCACATTTTTATTTTCAGTTGATTCATAAATTGTCTTCGTATTTATTAGGTTTTTAATTTGGGAAATCGGTGATGTCATTTTTGTCTAAAAAAAGTAGTGCTTGTACTTTTAAAATCTAAGGCACTAGATAGTCCTGAACAATATAGTGTTTTAGTAGTTAGTAGTTAGGGAATTCAGCTAAGTTTGCAGTTTTGTGGAACAAAGATGGAGCTTTTTCTTATTACTCACCCTGGCAGTGGATGTCTACTAACAGTAGCTCTAGATGTGTGTCAGAGGTGAATGAAAGTAGTGATATGTCAAGCACATTAGATGATGGAGAGGCCTAAGCTTTAATTCTAAACAGGAAAGGCCTTTTTGCTGCAGTGCGCACACATGTGGAGCTTGAATATGGCAACCAAAATGTGTCATAAATCGACATGGAAAAACGCCGTTAACGGCGTTTTTCCATGTCGATTTATGACACATTTTGCTTGCCATACACATATGTATACTTGTGGAGTCGTGTCCCCTTCTCCTCACCTGGCCGACCTCGCCGAGCCCTCCCGAGCCGTCGATGCGTGGGCGCTTGCACTCTGCTCCGCTGGAGTCCACCAGCGCGACCGCCGTCTGCGCGTCGGGCTCCGGGTCCCCGCGCTTCATGCCCCGGACGACTGCGGGAGCGCCGCCCGGGTTGGGATGCACCCCGGGCATGGTGTCCAGCTCTCTGTCCCGGTCTATGAGAGCCCGGGACACGGGCAGCATAATGGAAGCAACGTCGGTCGACATTAACATTGGGAAAAAACCTCTTTGTGCCGACGTTCCAGGCTAGAAAATGAGTTGATCACCCCCTCTTTTTCTGTACTCTCCCCACACCTCTGCGCGCAAATCCAGGCGGTGGAGGATTCAGGAAAGCGTCTATATGTGCCAAGTTCACGCGTAATCAAGCTGGGCCTTTAATTCTGCCTTGAGGATTGCTCTCCTAACACCAAAAATAAAAAAAAATAAATATTGGGATTGTTCCAAAAACAAATCTATCCATAAAAGATCAGGTTACTTTCAAACCAAAAAGCTTCCCCCCTACCCCCCCGGTCTGCTGACCGTGTATTTATTTACTGCAGGGCTGCCTTAGAGGCCTACCTTATTTCTGACCATAACAAAACCAATTAAACAAACAGCGCGCGCAATAATGGCTCCTGAGCAACCTGGTCAGCCTCCATTCGCCCCGTTCCAAGAGAGCGCAACGCGAGCTCAAGACGAGCAGCCCCCCAACATGTCTTCCCTCTCGCCTTTTCTTTTTTTTCTTCCTATTAGCAAAGAGGTTCACTGAAAGCCAATCCTCATCGGGAGCTCTGTCTTTCCATATTAGTCCGCAAGTCTGCGCAAAAAGAGGAGGGGAAAAAAGCGCACCCCTCTTGGAAGAAGAAAAAAAACAACCAAATGGATGGAGGCGCAGGCGGACGCAGGGGCTGCTATGTTTCCTTCTCGATTATTTTCTTCCCTCTTTCCCGGTGGTGTGTTCATGTAAGCGTGTTACAGAAAGGAAACTGTCCTCCCTCCCTCCTCCCTCCTCCTCCTACTCTCTTGCTGTAGTCATTCCCCTCCTCCTATCTTCCGCTTTCCCTTTGCGCTCTGAGGCAGGCAGGCAGGCGGCCATGCAGAGCAGCAGAGACACGCAGTGTGCCGCAGTGCTTCCATGCGCCTCACAGAAGGGGAGGTGTGCGAGGAAGGAGAAAGAGGGGAAAAAAAA
>NC_050512.1:22186680-22202140 GCF_002922805.2 Oryzias melastigma
AAGGGGGGGGGGGGGTAACTATGAAACGTTTCAGCCGCGTGCGCACATTTCCGATATTTTGTGCGTAAATCCAACAGAAAGTTTCACATATTTTGGAATGCTTTGCTGCATTACGACTCGAAGCTGAAGCAGACAGGCCAGACGTCCTCACACGAGCCAGCTGTGACTCACGCCGGATGGAGAGTCTCGTTTTCCTTTGGCATTTTTATTTCTTGGATGACACCCAGTGGTCAAATGGCACCAGAAGCAGGCAAAAAGGCAAATGAGCTTGACGTGCCAGAAATTATTTCTTCTGTTAAACGAAGGGCCGTGAGAATTCCCTTTATGTCTTTTAGCCACAGAAACACTGTTGCAGGTTTGTTTTGTTTTATTAAAGGAGTTAGCATAAATTACAGACCCATTCTGGAGAACATTGTATTGTTTTTAACAAGTTCATGTAGCATTTTTCGCATGATGGAGAACATGTATAAAGAATATTGAGCCTAAAATTATATTTCTTTGTTTAAATTAGATCCAAAAAAAAAAAAGTAATTTGAAAAAGATCATATTTTTATATAGGAAATATACGCTGTGTGGACCACAACCCTGCCAGCATGGCCAAGTGGACCCCATATGGTTTAAAAGTGGGCAGAAAACGTGGGCCCTGATTGGGTTTGCATGCCGTTTCTGTTGTGGTCTCATCTGTGTTTGCCAACATTAGCTTAGGTGGACATCAGTGGGTTGACTCGCTACACTAGCCATCCTCCCAGTGGATGGTGTAGCATTCTAGTGAGCTCCACTGTATCGACTTAACATGCTCCACGCTAACGATCTAGCTAGCTCCGCTGTAGCGATCTAGCTAGCTCCGCTGTAGCATGCTAGTGTGGAATTGAGATAGCAAGCTCCATTGTGTTGAGCTCTGCTGTATCGAGCTAGCGAGCTCCACTGTATCAAGCTCCGCTGTATCGAGCTAGCGAGCTCCACTGTATCAAGCTCCGCTGTATCGAGCTAGCGAGCTCCACTGTATCAAGCTCCGCTGTATCAAGCTAGCGAGCTCCACTGTATCAAGCTCCGCTGTATCGAGCTAGCGAGCTCCACTGTATCAAGCTAGCAAGCTAAACTGTAGCGATCTAGCTAACTCAGCTGTAGCAAGCTCTACTGTATCGAACCAGGGAGCTTCGCTGCTTTGAGCTAGCATGCTTCGCTCTAACAAGCTAGCGAGTTTTGCTGTTTCAAGTCAGAAAGTTTGCTGTATTGAGCTAGCGAGCTCCACTATATCGAGCTAGCGAGCTTCGCTGTATCGAGCTAGCGAGCTTTGCTGTATCGACCTAACGAGCTTTGCTGTATCGACCTAACGAGCTTCGCTGTATCGAGGTAACGAGCTTCGCTGTATCGAGCTAGCAAGCTTCGCTGTATCAAGCTAACGAGTTTCGCTGTATCGAGCTAGCGAGCTTCGCTGTTTCGAGCCAGCAAGCTCCGCTGTATTGACCTAGTGAGTTTCGCTGTATCGAGCTAGCAATCTCCACTTTAGTGATCTAGCGTGCTCTGCTGTCCACTGGGCGGCTGGCTAGCTTGCCGAGCCAATTTAAGTGCCCACTTAAGTCAACGTGGGCAAACACAGGTGGATCTATCACAGAAACTGTGGACAAACCAATTCGGGGCCCACATTTTCTGCCCACTTTTAAATGATATAGGTCTCACCTGGCCTTGCTGGCTGGGAAGCTCCCTACTCCGCTCCATTCAGGTGAATAGATCAAAACTCTTTGGCTCAATACCTCCAATATTGCCCAACACTTTTGTTGTAACACTAACTCTAGGTTGAGGTTGGGAGAGAAAAAGAAGGATGATGGGAAATGGGGGCAGGCTTACTGTGCGCCAACGGTCCCATCTACAACTCATAGGCAAATGTCTAATCAACTACTGCTGCTCTCCAAAAACATTGCTCTAGAAAACAACTTTTTTGGGGGGCTAAAAACAGCACAACTATAATTAAAAGACCAATAAAGGAAGTGGACACTGGTTCCTAAATGTGGACATTTTTGAGGAATCACATTTGTACATTTTGAAACTGGAATAACATTTTGACCCACATTAGTGGTAGGCTGCACTACTAACTCTGTAAAAGGTAATTATATGTTTGTATTTTTTTGTTCATGAAACTGTTAAAATCTTAATTTTAAAAAATGACCACTGGGAATGTTTAAACAGTACATGAAAAGATGAGTAGGACTTTAAGCACACACAACATTAATGTCCTTGTGTTCTGTTGTCAGTTCATTCTGGTCATTAGGATTGAAGGGAACAGCTGAGGATTTGAGCCAGGACAGCTGTGTGGAATGGAGGTTTTACCTACACTAAGAAACTTTACCAACCCCCCCCTTCCTTGTAGAAGTAGTGATTCACCACATGAGAAAGGATTCCATTCTCTGTGAGCTGTAAAATGCCAGCTGCCACTGTGCTCAAGGAGTGCCAAAACAATAGTATGCTTTACAGAACATCCGTGTCAAGAATAGGTTGGAAGTCTGTAAGTCAAGGTAAAGTAAATCCTAAAGGTGGTAGAGACTGTTCCTAGATCTCGAGGGACTTGCATATATAGCCTTTGACTATATAAGGACTATATAAGAGAACAACACTGAGTGACCCCTCCCCCCTTGTGTTCCACACAGGAAGTACCCAGTATAACTCCAAGAAGCCAAAATCTCAGACATCTAGTGAGAAATAAACAGTTATAACTGGGGCTGTAACGAGTATTCGGGTGTTATAGTTATAAACTGACCAATCAAATGCCTCAACAAAAGCATGTGGTGCCTGTTGGCCCCACTGTTCAAATTGACAGATTTTGTGTTGTCAATTTTCAAGAGTATGAACTTTCAACAAGCTCACTTCCGATTGAATGACTGCTTACTGACTGCTCCAACATGGCGGCGTCCATATCGCAAAAAAAGGGTAACTGAATTGGCTACGTTGTTGGAGCCGGAAGTAAGCTTCCCAACACTGGCGTCAACCTATAACAACCAGGAACAACTATGGGTTCAGTGTCTTACTCAAGAACTCTTCAACACATGGGCTGAGTGGGAACCAAACTTGGGACCGTCCAATCAGATGTCGACCGCTCTACCACTGCGCCATGGCCACCTGTAAGAAAAAACACTTTGTTGGTTTTACATGAATGATGCGGTGGGGGGTTGTAGGGTAATTCCAAAAGGATTTATATTCCAGACGGCAGTGGATGCAGTTTATTTTTCCAAGACGGGACACAGATGAGGATTTTTATCTGAACCACTTCCACGGAAAACAAGTTATTTAAGCAATTAAAACATTGTATTTTTTTTCAAAAATGTAAAAAATAAGGTTCACCTTCTGTGGGTACCATAACTTTAAACAATTTGACAACTTTTTAGTTTTTGTAAGTAAGAAAATCTTACAATAACAAAAATATAAATGTAATTTTCATACAATCAAATGAAGCATTACAGTTGGCTTTACAAAGGACATCCAAATTTCTACAGAGCTGATTATTTTATCTGGTAATAATAGTGTGTGCGTCTGTACGCTTTTAATAAAAACAGGAAGCTCCAAGGTTAACTGTATGGGTGGGATTTTTCTCCTGCTTATCTGGGAGTTTAGACTTTACCCTTCAACGTCCTGTTTTAGAGGGGGAAAAAAATAGAACATTTCTTCCCTAAACAATGAAAGTTTAAATCATGTAAAATGTTGGCAGTTATATTCTCCCTACTCTCACTCAAAACTGTTTTACACTGCTTCTCATTGCTACATTCATGCCAATACACGTATAAAATAAAATGGAAAGTCTCAGAGTCATTGGTAAGTTAAAATCATTGGTCAGTGAATGTTTGAGAACTCCAGTCCATTGGGGTGCAATGAGAAACCACTTCAAAAGTCTTGGCAAAAATGGGCACACATCCTTCTCCCAAGCCTTTCTGGGGGGAACCCTAAAGGGTCTTTCCAGCATGTCCCGAGTCTTCCATATGTGACGTATGTACATAACACCTCCTAGGATGTTATCCAGGGAGCATCTGGACAAAATGTCTGAGCCACTTTACCTGGATCCTCCTGATATAAACAAGCAATGGCTCTAGTCTGGGCTCTCTCTCACCCATCTCCAAAGCTGCAGACACACATGACATGTTCTTGAATGTGTGTTTAGCACATGGTGTTCAAACTGGACAATCACGGAGGGATTCTTTTTCTACTGTTTAGAGCACATGTCCAGTACCTACAGCTAGACAAGGCTTGGTGCAAAATGTCGAAGTGATACAAATCTTGCTCCAGGCTTTTTCTTTTACAGCTCTATTCCAATCTAAGAAAGACTGTCCTGTGATTTCAGCCAGGCACAAATGTGCAGTTTCTCCTCCATGATCAATAATCAAACGGTTGGAATTTCTGTAAATTAAAAAGGACGTCAATACCAAATCCAAGTACTTGATTGGTCAAAGTTTGATTTGGTAGGCAAGTTTGGAACAAAGATCGACTGAAAGCTTTCTCAGCTACGTAGTGCAAACAATTCTGGAGAACACAAGATGAGTCTAAACATCGAAAAACGAAGTGAATTCTTATCATTTGAGTTTAACTAGTTCTGAGCTAGCTCACCACTATCAAACTTTCTGCAGTCATTACAGTAGTAAACCAATAGAGGGAAAATGAGGCAAGCGGAAAGTTTTCCTGGAACATATAAAAAGTGAAATAATCATCTTTAGGTAACACACGAATTGAAGTCTTGCTATTAAATAAGTTAAAAGCTTTACATATCCTTTAAACTCTTTAAATGAATTTTGTTTCGCAATAACTGCCCCAACATATTTACCAAGTAGTACATAATGGTATACTTCAAAAGGTAGTTTCCTTATGAATGAATACTGACATTGGAACAACACTTAGGCTGAATCAGAATTCAAGATGTTCCAGCATACCCATTGTAGAATTCTTCTGTACCTCTCTAATTGTATTTGAAGCTTTAATGGGGTTCCAGTTTTTTTTTTTTTTTTTTTAAGGAAAGGGGTAGGGGCTTAGAGCTCTGCAGCCCTCCATTGGTAGGTTATTCGTGTTATATTGTGCTCTGAAGCACACAAGTCTTGCATTTTAATGTATTAATTTTTGCCTTGCATGACTTTAAATTGTTATGCATTTTTCGAGCATTGGCAGCTACACGCCAACGTCGATGACGTCATCGTCATTGAAGACTTTCCATATCTCTCCGTTTATAGGGCTAAATGTTTGGGTAGAGAGGAGCTGAAGAAGGGGAAGAACTGATTCGGCCTTCAACCGGGATCTCTCTCTTTTAGTGGAGCAGCTAACTCAAAATCTTTCATTTTATGATACAAGCATGAAATTTGACTGAAGTACTTATAAGACACCAAATTTTAAGAGAAAAGTCTTAGCCACTTTAAATTCCAAAATGGCGGCCATTTTCCAAGATGGCCACCAAAGGTTGATGGTGTAATGAGTTACATTGAAAAAATATGAGTACTTCGTCAGGTAAAATGAGGTTTTTATTGCTAAACATTACAGGGCCATTATAGGGCATTTTTTAGGCAGAAAGAGCTCATCCTCACTGCCACCCTGGTATTAGCAGTCCATTTTCAGGGCAAAAAACCATTGAAAACATCAAGTAAACTATTTTTATGATATTCTGCCAACTTTACTGCCATGGCGGCCATCTTGAAAAAAATGGCAGCCATATTGGATTTTTGTGTGGCTAGCACTTTTTTCCTGCAACTAGACCCAGAGACTATAACTGTACCAAATTTCATGCTTGTATCAACTGAACAATTCTGGCTAAAAATGACACTAAGCTGCTCCACTAATTGAGGATGATTCTGATTTCCTTTACTTTTCTCAAACAGGCTCTTGAAATTGGTGTGAAAACTGGTTCCTATAAAGGAGGTCGATCAATCGGCTCCTAATCTTTGATTTAATCTGAAAATTTAGACCAAATACATTTTTAAATAAGTGATAATTGATCAGTTAAATACTTAAGCAATTATTTTCTAGTTTTTAGAAAACAAATTCAAAAATATACTGTGTAACTTTTGTTTTTCAATAGACTAAATCCACACAATAAAAATTAAGTTCTCTGTTTTTAATTTCTGTTTCATAATGTTGCCATTACCCAGGAAGAAAAAAAATGCACAGAATCTGTGTTTATTTAAGAGCTTTTATTGATGGTTAAATGAGATCTGTCACCAGAAAAAGAATAAATCCATTTGCAGACAGATATTTGAAATATCTGTTACAATTATTTGTTTACCCACCATATGTTGACCAACTTCCAATCTCCTCAAAATTCCAACTGAAGTACCAAAAACAGGAAGTTGCTCCATGTCATAAATTATTCAGACATCATTATTTAAATATTGTCCTGCTGTCATATGGAACTGGAGCTACAACCGACTCTCAGGCTGTTTATGATCGTAATCCACCCAGAAATGAGAGATCTGTACCATCACTGTCCAAAGCATCCTTCAACACAGGGTCCTTCATGTGGAGAGCAGATTTCAGTCGAACACATGAAGTAGATCTGAGAAGAGAAACAGTCCTCACATGTTACTGTTGATTTAGTATAATTAAAGCTGAACACAAGAGCAGCATTTCACTCCAACGCATCAGAAAAGGTGAAGATTAATTTTCATCATTTCCAGATAAGATTCAATGGAAACAGATTTTCACTTTTCTAGTCAAAGGCCTGAAAGAAGCAATCAAAGCAGTGTGCACATGGCTTCAAAATTTGATTTTAATGAGACCTAAGACAATGGATGAACACCAGCTGTTACCATGTTTTGTTCTGGAGCAGAGAAAATTCCTTTCCACAGGTCCAGAGTCTGTTCCTTCTTACCTCCTCATCCATGTCCTTGTAATCGTTGTCAGGGAGGAACTGGAAAGTGCTGATGGTGAAGCGACGGGTCTGACTCTGAGGAGTTTGTGGATTCGGTTCAGACAGGACGGTCTGTGGTGGGGATGGGTCCAAGGGATTGGGACATCTGAAAATGTATGTTTAATAATCAACTACAGGTGAAAAAAAAAAACTCATGTCGTCTGTTCCAGAAGAAATTTGTGTTTCTGTACCTTTTTTTAACATGTTCTTGTGACATTTTTCTCATGATGAAAAAAAGAAATTAGGTTAAAACTGCAATTATTTATTTACTTTAATCGTCACTCAGGAGCAGACATAAAATGTTTGTAGATTTTGCACAACTGCAACCTTTTTCAATCACCTCTCTGCTCCACTTCATTCTGATGCAGTCCCCTTAGAAGACTAGGGTTGTGTCCAAATTCCACTGGTTTAGTAGTTGGGAGGGAAGTAGGCATAACCTAGATCCATGTAAATCTTCATTTTCCTTGTCTGAGCTGGAATCTGGCTCAAAACTGTACAACTGCTACGATTTTGCTCACCATTTTTGATGCACTGATAAAGTTAGGTTGGGGTTACGAGGGGCTGCAAGCTAGCAGGGGAGAGTGTAAAGGAATGATTGAAGTAGGGGCCACCCAACTCAGAGGCAAACTTCTGACGCTCTGCAGAAACTACATCTTTGAAAACAGTTTTTGGCTAAAAGCAGCATAATCATAATAAAAACAACCACTGGCACCAATTTCACAATACACTGAAAGATGATTGAACTTTAAAAACAAGTTTATGAGTTTAAGTCATCTGATGAGTCCAACAACTTTTTTCCACCCGACAGTCAAAACTGGTTTGTGCAGCAACATCAGCATTTTGGAGTCTTTTTAAAGCCCTTCTGAACAGTCAGGAAACAAAAAAAGATGTTCCAGCATACCCATTGTAGAGCAGCACCCACACAGCTTTTCCAGAGCGGGGGTAGGCCACGCAGAAGTGCACCAGCAGCACCAAACTGGGATCTGGGGAGTTGAGGAGCCGCACTTCTAAATGGAGAGGTTTCCCCAGCAACATGCGCAGGGGCTGGTGATACTGTGGGTGGTAGCTCGTGTACTGAGCATCTAAAACGAGGCGCATGAACTGAAGGTTATTTATTAAACTGTATTTAAAGCACATCAGACAGCCCACATCTTGAATTTTATCTTGATAAGTTAATAGTTTCCCCTTCCCCTCAGACAGTGCAACAGAATGAAAGTATCTGTAGATGAACCTTTAGAGATCCTGAGCTGGACTCCAAACACCCCTTGGGTATGAACTTCAGGGCCAAAAGAGGGCGTTTTAACCACGTAGCTCACAGAAAGAACCGTTCCGGGAGAGTACCTGCACTCCACAAACAACCTGAAACACGTGTGACAGCAGACAGACAAGGATTTAAACCGTTCCTCCCAGGTAAACGAGATTTAACAAGAAAGATTTTGCTGAGGAAAAAGAATCAACTTTAGTTTCAACCATAGACGCTATATAAAGAACTGGACAGATTAACTCTATATACCTCAATGATTTCAACAAAAAGACGCACGGGAAAATGACTACGAGTTAAAAAGTAATCTAATAAAGATTATCTAATAAAGCCAGTGCCTGTAATAAATGCAGCTTCATACATAGATAGATGCACAAACCTGATGGGAGAATCTCTTGTGATTGTTCCATAGTTGAGGCTCACCGCTTGTATCATGTTGGTAATCTCCAACATGTAGACTAGTGTTTTTCCCACCATCTGTTAGAGCACAAAGGATCTTTCAGATCTATAACCTTTACATCAAAGGACAAAAAAACTCTGGAAAATTATGTCCGGAATATTTCATAAAGGCTAAATAATCATCTAAATTACTATCCATTCTCTCATCTTTTGTACCAAAAAATATCCTGCAAAGACCAACTTCAGTCATTTCACAGAAATGCTTGGGTTACAGACGGATTCAAAAGAATGACGGCAAAAGATAAAAACAGCTGACAATTAATATAAAGCTAAATTTAAAGATTTAATAATCAATTCAACCCAGACAAGATAATCAGCAGTCTGAGATGCATCAAGCTGCAGGTTTAACAGCAAGAGGTTAAAGTTAAAATTAGGCTTTAGTTGTGCAATGCAAAAAAAAGCAATAAACTTCAACAACATACTTCACTTGGAAAAAGAACATTCTAGAAGGCAAAAATAATTTTATATTCTACAGCAGAAAGAAAAAAATGCTCCATTATTAATAAACAGATCAATCAGAGATTAAAAAAAAAGTTCTAGATTCTAAATTCCTGTATCTTTAAGGCCTGATCCACTATGATTTAGAAAGGCAACCAAATTCTTTTAGATTTTTTTTAGTCTCATTTGAAGCCATGTTCACACCACCTTCAGAAACATGTGTTCAAGAATCCACTTCTGCTGAGAAGTCTATGTAAACGTGTGTAAGTGTGCGCTTTAAGCTTCTGCTACTAAACTCATGTTCATGCGTAGCTGCGCAAGTTTGACGGTTTTCAGGCTCTACGTACAAAGCACGCATCCATTGAACACATGAAGTTAAACCAGTTGAACTTTGACCAACCAGGGACTCCGATTTGGTAGGTTGGTATGAATAGCATCATTTTCAATATTTGAAAGTGCCAACTGTTGGAAAATTGATTAAGAAATGGATAATTATCGTTTGTGCCCGGCTGGATTTCTATAACACCAAGTTTATATGTATTGGAACAGATCTAAGAAAGGAAAAGCCTGGAGCAAGACTTGCAACACTACGACATTTGACACAGAGGCTGATTTTTTTTTAACCGTAGTTGGCAGACAAAAGGAAAAAGAAACCACTCCCTGCTTGTGCAGTGTGAACACCAATTGAATGTAGTGCACTTGTGTACAAACGTCACATGTCCGGTGTCTCGAGCCCAACACCAAAGTTTTCACTCCAGTGTTTAAACTTTGAACAACCATGACTAACTAATGTAACTGAACTACTAAAGTCTACAACTCTAAGCAGAGAAAAACACTCTACATTAGTGAAGTGCAGCAAAAATTATCCGATTCTGATGCAGAAAGGTACTTTTCTCTGCATCAGAATGCATTGGATTGTGTAAAAAGTCAGAGTTACACTAGTTAAAATAACATGTTTTATTTTGCTAAACACTTCAGTACTTTTACTCAAGTGTTTAAAACATCTCAAAATGAAAAGTCAAAAAGGACTAATTAAAATAAAACCTCAAGTTGAAAATGAACAAATTTTTCTTAAATGCTCCAAATTATATTAAATACAAATGTTCTTTCTACAGTTTGACATTATTTGTCATTTTCAATGTTATAATCCATCTGTTAAATCAAGCTCTGGTGCAGGATCAGTTTTCCTTCATCTGTTCTTTCACCCAGAACATGTTCAGCTGATTAGTCTAAGAAACAGTTTTATAGCAGTTACACTGCATAAAAATCTGACTGTCCACACAGAAGTGAAGAATCTCTTCAAGAGAGGTTTCATAACAGTCTAGTAACTAATGCTGCATGTAGTAACAAAATTAGCTCAATGGTTCATAGATTGAACTATGATTCTTTTTGATATACGTTTATTGCTATATGTATGTTACAATTATTTGTATCCATTTACCATCTCTTATACATTTATTTAGAACAGGAGATGAGAATTAACACAGACAAAAAAAGATTTAAATATAGAGCTTGTGTTTGTCACTTCAAACATTTTTTTCCCTGTCACCTTCTGGTTAGGTTCAGCAGTAACAAACAAAAGCATAATCACCGTTTAATTGAACAAATCCTGAAATGTTCTCCACAGATTTTCCATTCTCAAAATTCTGCGATCCAAACTGTTCTCTCAGCCTTAGAAGGCGATTGTTCATCTAACCTCAAGCTCTTGCAGTGATGTCTGAGTGATTGGGACTGGATCAACGCTTGTACTGGAAGCTGCAGCTGTGAAGATTATAAATTGCTCTCATTTGCATATTGGTGCAAAGTTGGTGTAAAAAGTATTTTTCTGCAGCAGAATCAGCGGAATCACTATGATTACATTCAAACTTTTCTCCAAATGAGTGCGAGACTGCTTTTCTTCGCATCAGAATCCGCTGGAGTTATGTTAACTGTTGAAGAGTTACTGTAATCAAAAGAATGTAAATGCTGAAGCTCCAGTGTTAAAGCCAATTTGTTTTTTTTACAGAACATCAAATTTCAACTATACAAAAAAAAAAAAAAAACACTTGGGAAGATTCACCAACACTATTTTGAAAATCTATTTACTTCCAGTGACAGCAGCGCTGCACATTTGGCTTTTTTTAAGTTTAAAAGCTTAAAATCCAACATTATTCTGCATTTCAGACCAATAAATAAATCTTTCCAAAATTATACTTTTACTGCACTCCACTGTATTTATAAAGCCCACGAATCGGGGATCTTGGACGTCGCAAATATTTGAACTTTTATTCTGAGAAGCAGATTGCAAGTATCCGAGCACTAACTGTCATTTCCTCATCGGTTTTCTAGCATGTTCTGACATTTTCGGTTTTATTCTCACCATCCGGCGCATCCCGCAGCCGTCCATGGGGACATTGAACAGGGCGTACTCGGAGGTCACTTTCTGAGGTTTGCAGGTGGAGTTGTTGGCAGAGACCAGCAGAGCAGGAGAAAGAGGGGGGTCCGTGATGGAGGCGGGCACAGAGAAGACCATGCGACGGTCAATAGTGCACTCTGGAGAAAAAAAAAGGACAGAAACACAAGCAGATGCAGCGATATGAAAAGGTCAGGTAACAAAAAGGTCAAAAATCTCAGGAGGCGATTGATAATGAGAGCCAAAGTATCTTTCAGTTTTCAGTCAATACCAGCTTGGATGCAGCCGTGTCAGTCCCAAATGTGATTCAACACAAATTCAGCTGCATGACTCGCATCTGTGCGAGTAATGGCTCAAACAAAGCCGAGAGGTGTGAACCGGAGGGCAGCTCACCTTCCATGGGGTAATAGCACTCAAGGGGGTGCTTGTTGAAGCAGCAGCCCATGGAGAGGCACTGTGTCTGGGTTATGGAGCCAGACCCACAGGGGAGACGGTATTCGCTGTGAAGGTTGCACTCTGAGGGGCAGCACCACAAATGTCAGACACAGTTGAAATATCTACAGCCAGCCTTCAGGGAGCAGCTTTGGGCAAACCAAACAACCATTTGGAGATCAAACTACAGCCACCCACCCTGTCCGGTCCTTGGGATCACAACCGGACAGGAAAACTGAGCCTCCTTTCGTCCATTTTCGGTCATGTAGATGACACTAATGACGTGCATTTCACCCTTGTAGCGGAAAACATCAATACAGGAGTTAATAGGTGGATGGGAATCGTCATGTGAGCAAAAGGTCATGTCCACAGTGTGAGATCTGAGTCAATACTTGCCTGCACACTCTGATGACAATGTGAATGTAATGGATAAATCAGATGGGTTTTGCCATCTTTGCCCTTGTTTATAAAATAACCACAGCCCTTTTGGTCATTCAGATTGATCAGATTTCCACTGAAGTCTGAAATATGAGGAAATGCATGTTATATACATATATAATAAAAAACTTAAACATAGTGATGCAGGAATACCTAAATAGGTTCTCCTGTAAATGCACACTAAACTTCAACTAATCCAGGCCTCCAGGACCAGTCATACCTGGATCAGGTGTTTTCTATCCATCGACTTTATATGAGAACTGGACTGAGTATGAATGGAACTCTCTAGCTCCAACAAGTCAATTCAGGAGCCTTTTATTTTTTGCAATATGGACGCCACCATGTTTGAGCCAGACATCACTATGTAATGATTGTTCCGGTCGGTCTGAATTATTGTTTCCATGGTAACCACTCTGGCCAATGAGGAATAAGCTTGTCAGAAGTCCAATGGAAAGACAAAACCAAAACATTTTTAATCTGAGGTAAATTTTAAGAATAGTTGATTATAATGCAGGTTTTAATATATTTTTAAAAGAATTTGTTTGGAAATCAACAGTGCATAGTTGTGTAGTTTGTCATGTAGATTCAAAAGCAAATAAAGACTGAAGAGGCGTGAAGCAATAAACACCATGAGGTTTCAATCAGACTGTATATGAGAACTGGACTGTGAATGACATCACCCATAGAAAAATGCATTCCTCTGGCTCCAACCAAATTAAGTCAATTCTGTTTGCTCAGCTGTTGCACAGAACAAGTTAAAAAAAAAAAGTCAATTCAGTTGCCATTTTTTTTCCCACCACCCGATCTGTATGCAGAACTAGCGATTACACCGCTCACCCCACATGCACGACCCACGTGCCACTTCTGCATCAGCTCGTGACATCTCAGAGTAAAACGTGGTCACTTCTTTCCCCATTTCCAACATATTAAAAATAAAAACAAAGAGCAACTCCAAACCACGTGACATCCACAAGCAGCGATGGGTCCAGGTTGGTTGGAGTCAATGTTTCTATGGCAACCGCTCTCACCAATCAGGAGTCAGCTTGTTGGAAGTCCACACTACTGACTACTTGAAAGCAGGCTACACAGTACTCACTTTTGAGGCACCCAATTGGCCAGTTCATAACTTGAGATAGAAAAAGAATTAAAATTAACAAGAAAATGTAAAACAAAAATAAGAAGATTAAGCAAGAATGATTACTCCAAAAAATATAGCAGTTTCTCTATAGAAGTCGACAAGATTTTTGTTTCTTGGAACCAGTGGGTACTTACTGTTTGGAACTTGAGGGAGGATCACTCAGTCCAGTTCTCTTAAACAGTCATTGATTCTACCAATCAGCTTTAAGGGTTAGGCTTATACAGCAAATACAGAAGCAGGACGCTGGCCCCTGAAACCTGGAGTTATAAACTTCTGTTCAACTGTGAACTGATGGAGTTCTGTATACAGACCTTTAACAATTACTTCTGAAATCGAACCAGCAGGGAGCGCTACATTCATCTGTTGGGAGGAGCAGAAAACTTCTGCTTTCCCTAATCCAGACTGACTGCTCTCATCCTTGGTGGGTTGGTGTGGTGCAGGAACAGACAAAGAAGAAGAAGAAACTGGTGCAGGACTTTCAGCGGGCTTCTGATATGGACATTCAAGGTCCATGGTCCTGTTCTGCCCAACAGAACCATCCCAGAACCGTACGGGTAGAGAAACGGTGGTGGGAGTCTAAAGCGAGAGAGAAAGATCAATAAAAATCAGCAGGAACAACCACGCACATTTAGAAAGTCCTGTGTGGAAGAACGCTGAGCTGCTCAAATGCAGAGCTAAAAACAGAAACGTTTACAGGCAACATTTGTTTCAGAGATAAATCACAACCGGACAGGAGTTTTAGTGCAAATGCACAAAACTGTTACAAGTTTTAGTCTAAAAGTGGAGTAGTGACAAAAAAAAAAAAAAAAAGGAACGCTCATTATCCAATCAGAATGCTTAATCGTCTCCATCATGTCTGCAAGCTTTACGTAGTTCCATTTCCAGTTTAATGCGTCAAAAAAAACAAACTGGAAACAGATCTGTTTTTCAAAATAAAAGCCTATGTTGTATTTTCAAACGTTATAACATTTTATGTTATATTTAAGGTGGCATGCCCACCCGATAACATACGTCAACACCACGAAGAGCACCAGCATCCATTTTGTCATGGATGATGAATTTTTAATTTTACAAGTACCAAACCTTCCAACAGGCCTAATTTCTACAGTTCACTCATCGGACATGACGCTCTTTTGGAAAATCTTAAATCAGCTGTTGGTGCCTAATATTTTTCAGGAAACTCACTCTGAGGTAGCTGTGACAGGCAGGCAGAGGAGAGTGGAGCAAAACCCCGTGACCCCTGACCTGCTGCAGCACAAAGCCACAGTGAAGAGGCATGTCTGACAGTGGCTTCCATGTCCGCTGATGCTCTAGAAGAAGAAGAAGAAGAAAAAAAAAAAAAAAAAACATTTCATACTAAAACTTAATTTGGCACTGAAAGGGGTAAAATACAAATGACTTAAGTCATACAAAAGGGGCATTAAAAAAAGCCTCCAAATGTTTAACTGTGAGCAGAAGAAAGAATTTCATGAAAAGACAAAAGGGTTCTCATTAAATAACTAAATGTATAAAAGCTCCTGTAATTTGTGCAGTTAGAGTTCACTTATCACCGCCATCTTTAAAAGCACACCTCCAAGCCAGACATAATTCAATAAAAATCAAAATGAAAAAAAAACATTCCCAAAGGGTTGAGAAAGAACAAGGATCCCTTTTCTTCCACCTTAAAATTCCAAGAACTAAAAGGGTTCTTCTAAAGTGTTGATAAAAAATCTCAAAGAAACATGATTCAACATCTCAAAACCAAATGTCATTTCAGGTCAACCGACACGAGGCCTGAAATTCATTTTATACCCCAACAGGTCCTGGTCTGGGTGTTTCGCATCGTCTCACAATTGATTTTACATCACCTTGAAAAAATAAAAAATAGGAACTGCTCTGCAGCGTTTCCCAGCTCATTTTAGCTTTGCTGCTTCAGAGAAAACCACCGTTTAAGCTGCAGGGTTGAGAAAAACAAATGACAAAACAGATCAATGGTCCTGTATGGAGATGAAGCTTTTGCTCCGGTGGTTTTGATAGAAAATGTTTCATCAT